>NW_027411706.1:0-233305 GCF_047663935.1 Musca autumnalis
TGTCTAAAACTTTAAACATCAAAACATGGATCTGTACCAACTTAATAGCAATACCGAAGACTAAATACCACCTTTCAGCTATTTCGGATAATCAGATATTGAATAATCTTGCTAAATTTTCATTTCCACCGATATATTAAACCGTGGACCGATATAACCCAACCGAAAAGGAGTTATATTGGTCCAGTTTGCCGGCAGTAACCGACAAAATTCGGTAAAATTATATTGGTTTTAATATCGGTAATTAACTGTAAGAAAAATGAACTAAAATGACACTTAAGATTTTCCGTAGGATTTTATATGTTCATAATTAGTTCTTTAAGACAAGAGCTAAAACTTTTCCTCCGATAGCAAATTAAAATTCCTAGCGGTTTAGAAGAAATAAACCTGGCAAAATGATCCCTATTGACAACAAGGCTTCAAACCTTTGGGCCCATACCGCGAAAGTGGAAGTAATGGGGAAAAACGCCGGGGTACGTGTCTTCTTATTTTTGATCACCTATCATGCTGGGTGTCGGAATTTGGTTTGTTCCAGTTTTTCCCTTTCTAATTTTGTTCGAGTTGCACAATGATATGGAATAGAATGTTTTGTTCTCTGTGAAGAATTTCATGTAAATATTCATTAAAAAATAACTTACAAATATAAGATATTGAAATTTCGGGGAGTGTTGCACTACAAAAAGGATATTAACACATATTTTTTTGAAAAAAATTGCATGATGTTTTCAAAGGATTTTTTAGTATTTAAATTTTCAAGGGTATTTTTGATGTACTTTTTATCCTTGAATGCAGAAACGAAAATTATTATAAATTTAAGCCAATATTCTTCCTCTTTAATATGGCACAAGCAACAGCATCTTGTAATGGGTACAAGTATTTAAAATATTTTTTGAAAAATTTTGGTCTTTGAAATTTGAATGTGCTTTAAAAGGTCAACAGGAGGAGAAAGCGAAAAATCTTAAGTGTCATTTTACTCCATTTTTCCTATTGTTTCAGACGTACATAGTCCGGTTCATGTGTAATTTTGGCTGTGGGACGGTGTAATCGTGCTGCGATTTACGTATTAAATTAGGATTTAGCTTGGATCTTATTTCGAGGTCTAATAGCCTTTTCCATGATCTGTAGTGTTTGGATAAAAAGTGACTTGGTGTCCCAACCTTGGGAATTTAAGTCAACCTTACCTCTTTTCACACACTCGGTATGTGCCATAACAATAGATAGACTGGTATGGGATCAAGGCTGAAGACGCATACTGCAGCTTCGACTGGTTGATCCCTTTCGGCCGAAGGTTTTATAAGTATGGACTGTGTTGATCGCCCATAAAATTTAAGAGTCACTGATTAATTAGTTGACAATGGACACCTCCGATTTCGTGGTGTTGTAAACTCAGTCAACTGAGTCCAACTTTTGAAGTGTACACTTGTTGCGGTCAAACATAAAGTCTACGCCTCATACTAACCGCCCGCTATCTCTAACGTGGTAAGAAAATAAATACACTTATAAAACAACATATTATTAATTTTATAAACTAAAAACTGAAAAGCTTATGAATTCACTCTTTCCCACCTAAATTATATATATCACGAATACTGTCAATTATTTCATATTCCATTTCAGAAAAAAAGGATAATTTTTTTTCGCGTTACATCAACGATTTTTGATATGTAGGTTAAGAAAAAAATTCCCAGTACGAATCTGGTCGCGAGCCAATTTTTGGTTGTTGCGGACCAAAGATATGTCGCTTTTATTTAGCTTTTTAAGAAAGAAAATATTATAAAAACGCTAATTATTTTAATGAGCACAATTGTTACAAAAAAGTTCTCTCGAAGTGACTTAAGCGAGTAGATTGCATAATACCTGCAAAATGTTACACAGAATTCGCGGAATGTACATAAAATTGATAAATTATTGAATTTAAGTCAACGTTTTTTCAAAATTAAGGCCCATTTAGTGGTCATAAAATTACATAAACATTTGTTGTGGATCAAAACTGCATGGCGAATCAAATGAGACTACAATCATACAGATTGCTGTTATAGTTTCGATGTTACAGCCAAAATAAGCACATATTTTGGTCAAAAAAAAATAATTTTTTGTTTGAAAAAATATTTTTTCACATGCATTATGTAGTAGAAAATATTGTAAAAATCTATAGGAATACTTCCTTCATTTTGCTTAAATCTCCCAATAAAAAAGACGGATTTTGCTTTATTGATATTCATATTAAAGCTTTCCCATAAGGGAAGGTAATTGGGTTGATGAGGATATATGTCAAAGCTTCCGAAATGGAAATAGAGGTCAAATAACCCATTTTAATTCATATGAATTTTAAAATACGTGTAAATCGCGTAATTATCAAAATCATCTTGTCCGCATGTGATATTCATGTACAGAAAGACCATATCTTTTAAGTTGTATATATTTTTCGAAAATTAATTTGGAGGCTAAGATGTAGCATCGGCTGCATTTTAGCATTAAAAAACCTATAAAATTAAGCTAATTTGCGCAAAGTGCATACAATTTTTGTCCGCATTCGATTTCAATGTCCACCATGAAAATCTATATCGATATATATCGATCAATCAAGAACCGTGGAAGTAGCATCACACACTATTTTTTGAAATAAAATGAATGTAGCTCCCGTATCAGTGAAGTTTTCAAATCTCTGTTTTCGCTAAAACGAAGATGCTGCACTAGTTTTTTCATTGCAGTGGAAACGACCAGCAGAAAACGCTTTAAAATACGCGATATTTTCAAAAACAATTTTAGTTGATTTTTCTACTTTCGAATTTCTCGTAACTCGCGTTTTAGTATATGGATTTTCACGGAACGTAAAAACTAAAATGTGCAATGGAGTACGAGGTATTCTAGAGACAATTGCAAATATTAGACCCGAAATATTAGACAAAATTTCCGCATTGGATGAAGATTTCTATGAAGCTGTGAAGACTACATTCACAATATACGTATCAAATAACTCAGAATCGCAAGTACTACAATCCTATATATCATTTTTTGTAAAACCTGTTTGCGGAATGAAATTAGAAGAAAATTTCAAAAAAAAAACACTGTAAATCTGGCTTCAAAATGTCAGCATTAATGGTAGAAGCAGTTCAAATTTTGAGAAGTAATACATGAGTGAGATGATTCTTATCTAGTTTGCTTCTACTTTGACAAAAAAATCGAGAGAAATGTGGTTTACTCCCAAATCGAGAGAAAACAAAACAAGTAAGAAAAGCGTTAAGTTCGGTCGGGCCGAACTTTTTATACCCTCCACCACAAATTTCAGCCATTTCGGTGGATTAATGTGGCCACTACCTTCAAAATATCGAAATTCGGAGGGTACCGTTCTATGGGGGCTATATGATGGCGTGGACCTATACCTACAAATTTCTGGGGGAAAGTTTTAATACGCCTAAAGAAGACTAAATACCAAATTTCAGCCATATCGGTGTGATAATGAGGCTAAAACGTCCAAAATATCGAAAATCGGGAGATATTGTATTATGGGGGCTATATTAACATGTGGACCTATATATCGTCTGCTCCGTCGGAAAAGGTCGTAAGTCCCTCTCAATAAATTTTTCAGGAGGAAGAAAAAACATTCCAGCGCTTTCTGTATTAAAGATTTTATTATGGTGGTAAAGGCAGTATTTTTCGTTTATTTATTCCGCTTCAATACCTGTACTTTGTTTAATAAAATTCCGTCGCGTTTGGGAGATAATTGGATGTCTTTGGACTTACGACCTTTTCCTTGTACAGTTTTGTATTTTTGTAGGGACTTACGACCTTTTCCTACAATTTACGGACGTTTTTAAAATAAAATATTTATACTTTACGAAACAATGTGGAAAGGGTATTATAAGTTTGTTTTGTTCAATATACGTGTAACATCGCGAAGTATTCGTCGTAGACCCTCTCCCCTTGCCATTTTTTCATATCTTGACGAGATAAAGCGATCTAGCTATGTGTGTCCGTCCATCCATTAACAATTGTAATAAAACTCCAGGCCTCAATTTTGGACGAATATAACGAAATTTTGTGGAGAGGTCGAGTTCCGACCAGAAGTGACCCCATTAGATGTTAGTTATCATCGAAAGGTGTGAAATGGACCAAACCCACAATTTTACCCGACTTTGTAGCTGTCCTGTAGATCGCAGTAATATTCCGATCGGAGCGAAATTTTAAGAATGATATGAGTTTGAGATAAAGAATAAGCTTGCAATTTAACATAGTGATCAGATAGTTATTAGCGGGTTCAATGGACCAAATCTTTTGGGTGAAATCTTATATATAAAAGACAATGTATGTATGTTTGTATGTTCCGCATTGACTCAAAAACGGCTGAACCGATTTTTTTTGAAAATTTCAGAGAATATACAAGGAACAACCGAGATAAAAATAGGCTTTATATTTTTTTGAATTTCGGAGGGGGCGGGTGCAGGCCCTATTTTTTAAAAAACGCTTTTTTGCTAAAGTTATGAAAGTATCGGTCAGAAAATTAATTTTCGAGGAAACGGTTGTTGAATCTCCGACCCTAAGTACTTATTCCATGTAATTTTCAGATTATGCACAGGGATGTCCCTTGGTGAAAGTAGGCTATATATTTTGTTGAATTTCGGAGGAGCGGGTTACACCTGTGCCCTATTTTTTAAATGCGCTATATATAAATCTTACGAACGATTTCGTTTCCCCAATTCTGGGTACATATTTTAGCAATAAGACCCGACCAGAGTAAAATTCTAAGTCGGTATAACCATGACGTCTGTCCGTCTTTTGAAATTAAGATACAGCTCGCAATTTTTAAGATAGATCTTCGTGATTCGGTATAGAAGTTTCTATTACTTTTAGGATGTTTGGTATTGACGCCTTTATATAGCCCCCATAGAACGGTACCTCCCGATGTCCGGTATTTTGAAGGTGTGGCCTCAATATTCCTCCGAAATGGCTGAAATTTGGTATTTATTCTTCGTTTCGGGTATAAATTTGTCTTTATAGGTCCATAAATTTGTCTATATAGGTCCACGCCTTCATATAGCCCCATAGAACGGTGCCTCCCGAATTTCGGTATTTTGAAGGTTAGCCACATTGTTTTACCGAATTTGCTGAAATTTAGTATTTAGTCTACTTCATAAACGAAAAGAAACTAATTGAAGTAAAATTCAATACAACTCATGGTGGAGGGTATAACAAGTTCGGCCTGGCCGAATTTAACGACGTTCTTACTTGTTATTGATATTCACTTGCATATCCCAACTAATTTGCGATGCAAAACTGTTTCAAGGGCCAGCAACGTGGACCGGTTAGGCTAATATTTAATATAAAACATGACATGTTGTACTTACGACCTTGTATTTTTGCCTTACGACCTTTTCCTTCAATTAAATTTCATGATTAATTCCGTTAATGTGCGTGGTTTCTTAGCTACATTGTAATCCCAAATAGTGTCCTTTTTTGTCTTCCCAAGTATTTCTGCCCCAACTCACTGCATCTTTTGTTTTTGTCTGCAAACCATGTATAATCTTCAGCATGTAATGTCTTCCTGCATTTAGGAAGTTTATAATCAGAGCTTTCAGAATCACCGTGAAAACCATAGGGAACTAGACCTATAACACCATCGTCTAATTCCATTCCAAATTAATACTGCTCTTTGTTCGCAAAAACCATGATGTCTTCTTAGTTTAATAACATTTAAATCAATTATTATTTCAGAATCATTTAATAATATAAACATTGCATTTACCCGTCCGTTAGAAGGGATTACTTTATTGAATTCAGAATACAAACTAATCTCGTTATGTGAATAAATGTCCCAAGAGAAACCACAAATTACCAGTTGATAAAGTGAAGTAAGATATACGACAGAAAAAACAGTAAAAATTTTGATTTTTTTTACAAATTTTTCAATACATGAGATATTTGAACACATACAGCATCCCAATTTGTATCAATGAAAAGGCCAGAAGTCCATCTTTCATAATCAGTTCGCTTATAGGGGAAAATAGATTTCAAATGTAAATTTTCGTTGCAATATAGAAATTATCACATTTTTGTTCAAAAGTTTGGTCCACAGGCTCCGCCAAATATTATCCGATTATCATCAAAAGGTGTAGGCTAGTTCTTTACATTGTACCCCAACCATGGATGACGTTAAACATTATATCTGAACTACATTAGCTGTAGTATTCTTTTAAAGTATAAATTTTCCTGTGGACTTACGACCTTTTCGTACTCAAATTTGTACGTTTTGTGGACTTACGACCTTTTCCGACAAGACCAAAACGTATAGAAAAACGCGACATACTACCATTTTCTTTGTATCATACGACGTGTTTTGACTTGTACTATCATCCTGTAACAAAAACGCGATTTCCAAAGGAAGTGGACTTACGACCTTTTCCGACGGAGCAGACGATATACATTTTATGGTAGAAATGTTTCTTAGCCTCTGGAAACACAAAATACAAAGTTACAACCTATTCTTTGGTCAAATGGGTCTAATACATTCAAAATATATTAAAATGACGCGTACTTTATAAGGGGTCTTATGTGGGGACTATACCAAAACGTGGACCTATATAACCCAACTTTGGTAGGAATGTTTTCTGGCCTCTGAAGACACAAAATACCAAATTACAACCAATTCTGTGGTCAAATGGGTCTAATACATTCAAAATATATTAAAATGACGCGTACTTTATATGGGGCCTTATATGGGGGCTATACCAAAACGTGGAACTATATAACCCAACTTTGGTAGGAATATTTTTTGGCCTCAGGAGACACAAAGTACCAAATTACAACCAATTCGGTGGTAAAATGGGCCAAATATCTTAAAAATTCATTAAAACGACGACGCGTCACGCGTCATTTTGTATGGGGGCTATACGAAAGCGTGGACCTACATAGCCCGCTTTCAATACCAAAAGTCCTACGTAAATATAACATATTTTCCCAAAATTTCATCAACCTACGTCAATCCGTTCGGACGCTAGAGTGATTTCCACAGACGGACAGACGGACAGACGGACGGACATGGCTATATCGATGTAGAATTGCACGCTGATCAAGAATATATATACTTTGTGGGGTCTACAATGATTATTTCGAGTAGTTACAAACGTAGTGACAAACTTAATATACCCCCATCCTATGGTGGAGGGTATAAAAAGACATGTTGGCTTCAACCCATTTTTACCCATTTTTTATACCCTCCACCATAGGATGGGGGTATATTAAGTTTGTCACTACGTTTGTAACTACTCGAAATAATCATTGTAGACCCCACAAAGTATATATATTCTTGATCAGCGTGCAATTCTACATCGATATAGCCATGTCCGTCCGTCTGTCCGTCTGTCCGTCTGTGGAAATCACTCTAGCGTCCGAACGGATTGACGTAGGTTGATGAAATTTTGGGAAAATATGTTATATTTACGTAGGACTTTTGGTATTGAAAGCGGGCTATGTAGGTCCACGCTTTCGTATAGCCCCCATACAAAATGACGCGTGACGCGTCGTCGTTTTAAGGAATTTTTAAGATATTTGTCCCATTTTACCACCGAATTGGTTTTAATTTGGGACTTTGTGTCTCCAGAGGCCAAAAAACATTCCTAGCAAAGTTGGGTTATATAGGTCCACGTTTTGGTATAGTCCCCATATAAGGCCCCATATAAAGTACGCGTCATTTTAATATATTTTGAATGTATTAGACCCATTTGACCACAGAATTGGTTGTAATTTGGTATTTTATGTCTCCAGAGGCCAAAAAACATTCCTACCAAAGTTGGGTTATATAGGTCCACGTTTTGGTATAGCCCCCATATAAGGCACCATATAAAGTACGCGTCATTTTAATATATTTTGAACGTATTAGACCCATTTGAGCACGGAATTGGTTGTAATTTGGTACTTTGTGTCTTCAGAGGCCAGAAAACATTCATATCAAAGTTGGGTTATATAGGTCCACGTTTTGGTATAGCCCCCACATAAGGCCCCTTATAAAGTACGCGTCATTTTAATATATTTTGAATGTATCCGACCCATTTGAACAAAGAATCGGTTGTAACTTTGTATTTGTGTTTCCAGAGGCTAAGAAACATTTCTACAATAAAATGTTTATATAGGTCCACGTGTTGATATAGCCCCCATAATACGATATCTCCCGATTTTCGATATTTTGAAGGTTTTAGCCTCTTTATCACACCGAGATGGCTGAAATTTGGTATTTAGTCTTCTTTAGGCTTATAAAACTTTCCCCCAGAAATTTGTAGGTATAGGTCCACGCCATCATATAGCCCCCATAGAACGGTACCTTCCGAATTTCGGTTTTTTGAAGGGTGTGGTCACATTAATCCACCGAAATGGCTGCAATTTGTGGTGGAGGGTATAAAAAGTTCGGCCCGGCCGAACTTAACGCTTTTCTTACTTGTTTAACATAAATATAGCCACAGCTTCCACGCAAATTATCTTTTAAGGCCAATATTTTTTGACACGTCCAAAAACATTTAATTTGTATAATATCCAATCACAAGTCGCGTGTTCTAAAAAGGTAAACCTTGGCTTCAGCTATGTTAAATTTTCAAAAATATTGGTGATATCAGGAAAAATGTCTAAAATTGTCTTTTCCATTTCAAAAAAATCAAAAAAAATTTTTGATACTACATCAATGATTTTTGGTACATAGATTAAGAAAAAAATCAGGATTCCAAGTCTGTTTTCGTTACTAACTTTGATCGTTGCGCGCAAAAGATATGACCGTTTTAATTATGATAATTAGAAAAAATTCTAAAAAAATCGGGACTTAATATAGTTAGCTGTTATATCCTATTATCGTTAACTGAATTCGTACCCTTTGCGATGATGCAAAAAATAATCGCAAAGTCTCAATGGATTCGCGAAAAATCAAATTTGTTAAATAATTTCACGTATTTACAAACATATTTTTGAAACAATGGTGCTCATAGTTACGAAAAATATAAAAAAAAAGTATAACAGCATCCAGACATTTTGAGGAATAAAATGAAACCTAAGTTGTAAAGGTTGGAGCTATAGTATTCATGTTGTTTGCAAAAATACGAAGAAAATATTACGAAAAAATTAAAATCATATTATTCTAATTTTATTTTTTTATGGTTTTATAGGAAAAGTTGGAGAAAAAATGTTTGAGTTCTTCGGCATTTTCGTCAAAATTTCACGCAACAATGATTATATTCCGTTGTAACAAATTTTTCGCTTATAGTTTTCTTATTGGATAATATTATTAGAACCTTATATTAAATCACAAGGAATTCCAATTGTGGGATAACATTTAAATAATGTTATATTGAATATTACAACATTTGAGACGCATATAAACCGGGTAATTATGAAAATGACATGATGCGCATCCGATTTTCCAACACAGCGAATCAATCCCTTTTATTTGATGTACAGTTTGTCAAATTCTATTTGGCGGCCACGATGTAGCATCTGCTGCATTTAAGGGTGAAAAATACAGTAAAATGGTCATAATTTCCGCGAAGTTCATTTACATTTTATGCGCATCCGGTTTCAATAATCACCATTAAAAAATACATCCTTCTATGCCGTTTCCATGCGATCCATCAAGAACCGTGGATGTAGCATCGCACTTAATTTTTAGAAAAAATCTATTATATCTCTGGATTAGCGATAGTTTTGAAATATCTGTTTTCGCGCAGTTTAAACACGCGTATCGACCTATTCATTTAAGTAGAACTGACACATCCAAAACGCGTTTTAATATGCGATATTTTCAAAATAATTATTTGCAAATTTTCGGAATTTGAGGGGTATCATATCCGCCGATCTAGTGGGTGGATTTTTACGCGTCGTGGCTTGATAGATTCAGAACGTAAAAAAACTAAATTTACGCGGGTTTCCACGGAAATCGAATGACGTTTGTAAATTTTAAACCAAAAAAATAGGTTTTTGAGAAAAATTTACGCACAAAATTTTCGTGTTTAGGCGCAGATTACTGTGATCCTGTGAGGGCTACACCCTCACGTTATACATTAAAAAATGCGAAATCGCGAGTACTACAATCCAATAGTAAGCTTTTAGGGAAATCCAGCTGCGCGTCCCGATTAGAGCAAAAATTCAAAAAACCCCATTTTTCAGGTTTCAAAATGTCAGCATCCGTTTGAGGTAGATACAGTGGATATATTAAAAAATCATACATTAGAAACTTCAACTCTGAAGTGTGCTCTTTAACTTCTCCTTTGAGCATTATGCTCTACATTGTGTTGTAAAAGCACTAATTGGAAAATAACATAATGAAACTCGTTTATTTCAACGATTTTTTCCGATTTTTTTTACATTAGTACGACCACAGCTTCCGCTCAAATTATTATTTTAAGAAACCCCTCGGTGAATCGGGCTAAAACAGTTTATTTTGCCAAAATGCGGTCAAAAGTTATGGTATAGTAAAACTGATCGCGAGTTACAATACCCCATACCTCAGTTTCAACATAAGTTAATTTTCTACAAAAAGCTTGATATATATTCTTGATCAATATGCATATCCATGCCCATCTGTCCGTCTGTTGTAACTCTAGCGTTTGCAATAATTGAGCTAGAGCGATATATTTTGGCACCCGAGTGTCTTTTTTCCATAGGCAGGTCAAGTTCGATGATGGGCTATATCGACCCACGTTTTGGTATAGCCCCCATATAACGGTACCTCCCGATTTTCGGTATTGTGGGGATTTTAGCTATACTTTTGAACCAAACTACTTGTAATTTCACGTATGGGGTTCCTAGTGGTCACAAAAAATCTCCACAGAAAACTGTCAACATAGGTCCACGTTTTGGTACAGCCCCCACATAACGGTAACTCCCGATTTTCGGTATTTTTAGGATTTTAGCTACAATTTTTAACCGAACTTCCTGTAATTTGACAGTTGAGGTTCCTAGTGATCACAAAACATCTCCATCAAAAACTGTCAACATAGGCACGGTGCTCTTGAGTCAAATTTATATATCTAAAAAATTGTACAACCTAGGAAAAATTACATAAGCCAGTCTTACAGAGAATTTTCACAGCTATAACATTTTCTCAGGTCCCATGCCGATAAGACTTGCCGTATTCAAGCAAAATCGCGAAACCCTAACAAAACAACCTAAAAATGTAAACTGAGCTTCTTTATCTCAAAAATGGTACAGCCTGAGAACAAATCATAAACGTTTATCCTGTAGAGAATTTTCACAGCTACAACATTTTCTTTAGCTTCATTTCAATTGGACTTGCGGTTTCCAGGCAAAATCGTGAAAACCTAAAAAACACCTAAAAATGTGAATTTTGACCGCGATTTATTTAAAAATCCTTACATCGATGTTTCTACGCAAAATCGTGAAAACCTAAACAACCCCTAAAAATGTCAACTTGAATCGCGATTTATTTAAAAAGCGCTCTGGCGATTTTTTTGTTTTTTGATTTTTCTCATCTATGAACATTGTAGTTTCAGAATCCGCAAAAACTTCCCAGGTGTAAGCACATTCCATTTAAATTTGATTCAAGAGCACCGTGTAGGTCCATGTTTTGGAATAGCCCCTATATAACGATACCTTCCTATTTTCGGTATTTGGGGATTTTACCTACAATTTTTAACCTATCTACCTGTGAATTGACGTTTGGAGTTCCCAGTGGTTACAAACCTACTCCACCAAAAATTGTCAACATAGGTCCATATTTTGGTACAGCCCCCATATAAAGGTACCTCCCGGTTTTCGGTATTTTGAAGATTTTAGCTACATTTTTGGCGGAACTACCTGTAATTTAACATTTATGGTTCCCAGTGGTCACAAAACATCTCCTCCAAAAATTGTCAATATAGGTCCACGTTTTGTTATAGCCCCATATAACCACCAGATTTTCCGTATTTTGAGGATTTTAGCTATATTCTATGACCGCACTACCTGTAACTTGCCGTTTGAAGTTCCCAGTGATCACAAAACTTCTCCACTAAAAATTGTCGACATTGGTCCATGTTTTGGTATAGTTCGGTATATTCAGTATATCTTATGGTTTGTCATCGTGGTGCAATGGTATGCACGCCCGCCTTGCACGCAGAAGGTCAGTGGTTCGATTCCCCGGCCAGGCAACATCAAACATTTTTCAACGGTGGCAAAATACCCCTCAGTAATGTTGGCGACATTTCCTGAGTATTTCAGCCTTGAAAAAACTTCTCTACAAGTGGTGTCTTAAGACACGCCGTTCGGACTCGGCGATAAACAGTAGGTCCCATATCATTGAGCTTAATATGAATCGGGGTTAGAGATGGGCGCGTGCCTAAAAAAATAGGCACGAACATGCACGAACACGGACTAAAATTTTTATGCACATTCACGCACAAACACGGCGTTTTTTGAGAAGGCACGAACACGCACACTCACGCACGATATTACAAAAAAGAGAAATCGATATAGTTGTACATTTATATGTTCAAAAAATATTCATATGAAGTGTTCTAAGTGAAAACGGACACTTTTTCAATATGAGGTTTTTGGTTTCTTTTTGCTGTGGTGATGCTGCTCATCAACAACACATTTCAGCGGATCCAGAGATATCACGCCTTGAAACAGTCGAATTCTG
Source organism: Musca autumnalis (assembly GCF_047663935.1). NCBI lineage: Eukaryota > Metazoa > Arthropoda > Insecta > Diptera > Muscidae > Musca > Musca autumnalis. Next base: position 12,614 of record NW_027411706.1, read on the forward strand.
TAAAAACTACATGCGAAGAAATACTAATTTAATTTAATATTGGATTCAATTTTCGCGATTTTATATTTAAAATAAATTTTTAACAATGACCCCTTCGATTTTATACAAAATTTTTTTGTTATAAAACTATGATCAATTACAAAAATGTTAAGTCCTATTTCGTAGTGGGATTCGAATGATTACTATTTGTTCTTAATTTTTAAAAATTTGTCAATATAATTTTCCCTTTATACTATTGAGAAACAAATGTTATTTTACCAAAAAAAAAAAAAATAAACAATATTTTTTTTAACATTTGTTTTGTGTTTTTTTTATTTAGGAATTTATCTTAAACATCGTAAAAACAGAGTTATTTTTAGATTTTGAAAATGGATTAGCAATTATTGTACCAGCCGGACAATAAACTAACTAAGCTGATGATCAAATAACTATGACTGAGCATACGAGCCAAGTTATCTACCAAATATTAATTTGCCAGAAGATTATTATTTAGATACGAAAGAGGATATGAATAAACATATCGCGGGCAAAACAAAATTCAGTAATACCCACTAATGCTGGTACACCAATTTCTAAACCATTCCTAAAATCGCAAAATAAAGATGATTTTAAAATGTTTACGATAAATTCCTAAATAAAACACCAATACAAATGTAAATAAATGCAACGTATTATGTTTTGGGTAAAATAACATATTTTGCACAGTGGTATATAGGAAAAACGTTATTGGCAAATTAAAAAAAAAAAAAAAAAATAGAAAAAATAGTTATTCTTCGAATCGCACTACCAAGTAGAAATTAAAATTTTTGTAATTGATTGTAGTTTTATACAAAAAATTTTCAAACAATCGTAGGGGTCAATCATTGATAAAAATTGAGTGTAAATATTAAATCGAGAAAATTGCACCCAAGCCAACTGTGCCAATTTTTTTTCTATTTTTTAATAAATAGGTGATAAAACAACAAAACATACTAAAAAAGATTTTTTCAAATTGGACCAATATTAAAGAAGTTATGAGTATTTCTATGAATATAGTTTTCACTTTTTCGTTTTTCGTCTCTTTGCCATTTTGATCCATCTCTGAAAATTCGAGTAAATGTGGCATTGTAATTTCCTGCTCATCATTAGAAAACTCTATGTTCTCATTTTGTATATCATGTAACATTGCTTTTACATTAGCTAATAAAAAGTGCATCTCCTTAGACGGCGGAAATAAAAATGTCCCTATAAGATGTGTCATTCATTGTTAGTACAAATCGTTTAAGAAATGGTGTCTTAGTTTTAGCTTTCAAATCTTTCCTGAATTGAGTCAAAGGTATCAATTGAGCAGACTTTCAGACTTTTTTAGACCAAAGGGCAAAAATGTGAATAATAGGGTACTTTTCCGAGCTTAATTTTTCGGAACACACTTTGAATATTTTATGAAAACCCAATAGAGGTTCTAGCAAACTTTAAGTCAGATATACGATCCAACTCATTCTTTTGTAGCAAAATTCTCTTAATCTCTTTCTGGACTTGGTATATTCTCTCAAGCAACGTGTTCTTATATCTTGTTTTAACATTTTCGACAATTTGTTGTTTAGCTCCGAGTGTTTAAAATATCTTACAACGTTTTTTGGGCTGTCAATCAGTTTTCCCAATTCGGGAAGAGGATGTTTTTCAATAACATCATCCATAACAGATAATACAATCAGATAAACATCTGCTTTGCAAAGAGAGTATATTGCGTTAACGCTCTGAGTGGTTTTTGTGTGTTTGCTTCTCTCATGGACAAAACAAATTGCCAACAAAAATCATCTTTTTTTCACTCATACTCTGGCCTCTCCATAACAAAACGGCAATAAGTTCCAGTCTATAAAAGCGAAGCAAAAAATTTTAGGCATTTTTTGGTCGGTTTTATATTCTTGTTCGATTTTCGTGTTTAGTATGGTCTCTTGCACGACTTCTAAAGGGAGACCAAATATTTAGCACGATCGTGTCACATAGTGCAGATCGTGTTTAGTCGTGTCGTGCAAAACCGTGTCAAACAAAAAAACACGATCACGCACGGCCAAAAATGTATTCCAGCACGACACGCACAAACACGGCGTTTTTCGAGAAGGCACGAACACGCACTACTCACGGCACGACACGCGCCCACCTCTAATCGGGGTGCACTCATTGATATGAGAGAAGTCTCCCTTGTCCCGTATGGGATGTTGTGGAACAATGTTTTTTTGTTTAGTTTTCGGACCGGCCGAACTTAACTATTTTTACTTGTTTATATTTTGCTATGTGTTACAATAAGCCCGCAGTAATGTATACATTCGACTGTACATGATGCATACATACATTTTAAAAATCCAGGTACATATGTATATGTGGATTGATATATATCAATGAGCAATCTTTCATATTCTATTGTTATTGAAATATATGATGGATTTAATAAAATATAATAAATCCTGTATTATGTTTTGGTCAATTTCTCATTTCCGATTATCCTTTTTTGTTCGTTTCTTTCATGAGTTTCGTTTGTGTGTAAAGAAGCAATAACCTATATAATAAAATGGAGAAACCCCAATTTCCTTCAAAACAACAATATTGTTACATCAATATTAAATCTAACTATGTGCATGTGTGTCCAAAGATCAAAAACTAAAATGCCACAAAGGCTTACGGTAAATACATACAATCATCGGACTGCAATGATGATTGTTATGACATGGCATACAAATATGGCATAAAACCGAAAATAAAAGTTGAAAAGAGAGTATTTCATTGTCGAATTTTATGTGGCATGGGAAAGAAAACTAAATCAAAATCCTTTATGGAAAAGGCAAAAATTATATATTTGTGCTAAATTGTTTTTCATTATTTATTAATATGGTTGCTAACTTGCTGGCTACTCTGCTTCAAAAACAGAAACTACGAAGCAGAATATTTTAAGGTCTTATCGGTTTAATTAAGGGTCATTGCAAAACAATCCGGCCTTTCTCTCAATTCCATTGAATATTCAAAAAGTCAATTAACAAAATTATACAAAAGCTTTCAAGTTGATATTTATTGGATGATCACTAAATGCAGTAATTATTTTCTTTTTTTAGCAAAATATAAGTGTAGAGGAATTTTAAGTAGGTTTCATTTTATGAAATCGATTGGTTGTTATTTTAAATTATTAATTGTTTTTATATTTTTCAAGGTCTATTAGACAAATCAACGTGGATTTCTTTAAGAATATTTTTTAAGGAGAATCACACCAACGAAGTTGGATTTCTTAAAGAATATTTTTTCATGAACCATCAGACCAATAAACGTGGATTTTTAAAGAATATTTCTTCATCAGACCATAAACGTGGGTTTGAAAGAATATTTCTTCAACAACCATCAGACGAATAAAGTATATTTCATTAAGAACCATCGACAAATAAAGTGTTTTTTTTAAAGAATATTTTTTTCATGGACCATCAGACCAATAAACCTGGATTTTTAAAGAATATTTTGTCATGGACCATCGGACAAATAAACCTGGATTTTTTAAAGTATATATTCTCAAGGACCATCAGACCAATAACCGTAGATTTTTTAAAGAAAATTTTTCATGGACCATCCGACTAGTAGACGTGGATTTTTTAAAGAATATTCTTTCATGGACCATCAGACCAATAAACGTGGATTTTTTAAAGAATATTTTTTCATGGACCTTCAGACCAATAAAAGTGGATTTTTTAAAGAATATTTTTTCATGGACCATCATACCAATAAACTTGGATTTTTAAAGAACATTTCTTCAAGAACCGTCAGACCAATAAACCTGGATTTTTAAAGAATATTTTGTCATGGACCATCGGACCAATAAACCTGGATTTTTTAAAGTATATATTTTCAAGGACCATCAGACCAATAACCGTAGATTTTTTAAAGAAAATATTTCATGGACCATCAGACCAGTAAACGTGGATTTTTTTTAAGAATATTTTTTCATGGACCATCATACCAATAAACTTGGATTTTTAAAGAATATTTTTTCATGGACCATCAGACCAATAACCGTAGATTTTTTAAAGAAAATTTTTCATGGACCATCAGACCAGTAAACGTGGATTTTTTAAAGAATATTTTTTCATGGACCATCAGACCAATAAACGTGGATTTTTTAAAGAATATTTTTTCATGGACCTTCGGACCTATAAAAGTGGATTTTTTAAAGAATATTTTTTCATGGACCATCAGACCAATAAACGTGGATTTTTTAAAGAATATTTTTTCATGGACCTTCAGACCAATAAACGTGGATTTTAAGAGATTATTTTTTCAGGAACTATTAGAACAATAAACGTGGATTTTTAGAGACTATTTCTTCAAGAACCATCAGATGAAATAAACGTGGATTTTTAAAGAATATTTCATCAAGAACTATCAAAACAATAAATGTGGATTTTTAAAGAATATTTCTTCAAGAACCGTCAGACCAATAAACCTGGATTTTTAAAGAATATTTTGTCATGGACCATCGGACCAATAAACCTGGATTTTTTAAAGTATATATTTTCAAGGACCATCAGACCAATAACCGTAGATTTTTTAAAGAAAAATTTTCATGGACCATCAGACCAGTAAACGTGGATTTTTATACCCTACACCACTATGTGGGGAGGGTATTATAAGTTGGTTTTGGCCAAAAAGTTTGTAACGCATCGAAATAATGGTCGTAGACCCATACTTATATATATCAAAACAAGTGAGCAAAGGCTATAGTCGGGACGGGGCCGACCATGTGATACCCTACACCACTACCCCTGTGCATAAGCTTTTCACTGGTAAACATTTCTTTTAGGGAATATAAACCGACTACCACCAAAAATAATATGCCTCTTTGTCTCTGGGACCCCCATAAGCAACCAAAATTTCGTGACCATCCGATCAAAATTACGACCTATAGCTTGATTGCAAAAAAAAATGGAAAAATTGGATGCATTACCGACTATTGTGGTATCTCCCTTGTTTGACCACCATCGCCAACCTGCTTTACACCAATGTAAAGGTAATATTTTCTTCTTCCATTGACAGGCTTTGTCGTTTGAATACCCCTACTAGAACCAATATATTGACAAAGAATAAAACTTTGAATTTGTCTCCAAATGTGTTTTTCCCCATTCCGACCCCTCAAATCAATAGGCTTCTTCCTATGTGGGACCCGCATCAAGTCCAAAAAAATTCGTGACGATCCGATTAAAATTGCGACCCGTAACGTGATTACAAACAAATCGGAAAATGGGATGCATTACCGACTATTGCGATATCTCTGTTGTTTGAGCAGCTACGACAACCTTCTTTACATCGTTGTAAAGGTGATATTTTCTACTTTCCTTGCCAGGTTTTGCTTTAGATATACCTCTTAAAAAAACAGAGATATTGGCTTTGAAATAAAACGTTGACCTTTCTCCAAATAAGTGTTTGCCCATTCCGACCCCTGAATATTATCAGACCATCATCAAAATCAATAGGCTTCTTTCTTTTTGGGACCCACATTAACCCCCAAAATTTCGTGACCATCCGATCAAAATTGCGACCTGTAGCGTGATTACAAAAAAATCGGAAAGTGGGATGCATTATCGGCTATTGCCATATCTCTGTTGTTTGAGCAGCTACGACAACCTACTTTACATAGTTGTAAAGGTGATATTTTCTACTTTCCTTGCCAGGTTTTACTTTTGATATACCTCTTAAAGAAACAGAGATCTTGGCTTTGAAATAAAACGTAGACCTTTTCTCCAAATAAGTTTTTGCCTATTCCGACCCTTGAATATTATCCGACCATCATTAAAATCAGTAGGCTTCTTCCTCTGTGGGACCCCCATAAACCCCTAAACTTTCGTGACGATCCGATCAAAATTGCGACCTGTAGCGTGATTACAAAAAAATCGGAAATGGGATGCATTATCGACTATTGCCATATCTCTGCTATTTGACCACCTATGACAACCTAATTTACATCGTTGTAAAGGTAATATTTTCTACTTTCCTTGCCAGATTTTGCTTTTGATATATCTCGTGAAGAAACATAGATATTGGCTTTGAAATAAAACGTTGACCTTTCTCCAAATAAGTGTTTGCCCATTCCAACCCCTTAATATTATCCGACCATCACCAAAATCAATATGCTTCTTCATCTGTGAGACCCCCATTAACCCTAAAATTTTCGTGACGATCCGATCAATATTGCGACCTGTAGCGTGATTTCCAAAAAAATAGGAAAATGGGATGTATTACCGACTATTGCGATATCTCCGTTATTTGGTTACCTACGCCGACCTAGTTTGCATCATTGTAAAGACGGGATCTTCTACTTTCATAGCCAGGCTTTGCTTTTGGAAAATTTTCAACCAAAGCTGTGATATGGACAAATATAATTAAAATCGCAAAAATGAAAATTGGGGTTTTATTTGCTACTATTGCGATATCTCCGTTATTTGGTTACCTACGCCGACCTAGTTTGCATCATTGTAAAGACGGGATCTTCTGCTTTCATTGTCAGGTTTTGCTTTTGGTATACCCCATATAGAAGCTGAGATATTGGCTTTGGAAAAAAGCGTTTTCTTTTTAGCCACCTAAGTTTTTTGCCCTTTCCGACCCCTAAATATTATCCGACCATCACCAAAATCAATAGGCTTCTTCCCCTCCGGGACCCCCATCAACATCCAAAATTTCGTGACGATCCGATCAAAATTGCGGCCTGTAGCGTGATTACAAGGTTTAGATGGACAGACGGACAGACGGACAGACGGACGGACGGACGGACTGACGGACGGACACACATAGCCAGATCGACTCAGCTCGTCGAGACATTCATTTTGATATATATAAGTATGGGTCTACGACCATTATTTCGATGCGTTACAAACTTTTTGGCCAAAACCAACTTATAATACCCTCCCCACATAGTGGTGTAGGGTATAATGAATGTCTCGACGAGCTGAGTCGATCTGGCTATGTGTGTCCGTCCGTCAGTCCGTCCGTCCGTCCGTCTGTCCGTCTGTCCATCTAAACCTTGTAATCACGCTACAGGCCGCAATTTTGATCGGATCGTCACGAAATTTTGGATGTTGATGGGGGTCCCGGAGGGGAAGAAGCCTATTGATTTTGGTGATGGTCGGATAATATTTAGGGGTCGGAAAGGGCAAAAAACTTAGGTGGCTAAAAAGAAAACGCTTTTTTCCAAAGCCAATATCTCAGCTTCTATATGGGGTATACCAAAAGCAAAACCTGACAATGAAAGCAGAAGATCCCGTCTTTACAATGATGCAAACTAGGTCGGCGTAGGTAACCAAATAACGGAGATATCGCAATAGTCGGTAATACATCCCATTTTTCTATTTTTTTGGAAATCACGCTACAGGTCGCAATATTGATCGGATCGTCACGAAAATTTCAGGGTTAATGGGGGTCTCACAGATGAAGAAGCATATTGATTTTGGTGATGGTCGGATAATATTAAGGGGTTGGAATGGGCAAACACTTATTTGGAGAAAGGTCAACGTTTTATTTCAAAGCCAATATCTATGTTTCTTCACGAGATATATCAAAAGCAAAATCTGGCAAGGAAAGTAGAAAATATTACCTTTACAACGATGTAAATTAGGTTGTCATAGGTGGTCAAATAGCAGAGATATGGCAATAGTCGATAATGCATCCCATTTCCGATTTTTTTGTAATCACGCTACAGGTCGCAATTTTGATCGGATCGTCACGAAAGTTTAGGGGTTTATGGGGGTCCCACAGAGGAAGAAGCCTACTGATTTTAATGATGGTCGGATAATATTCAAGGGTCGGAATAGGCAAAAACTTATTTGGAGAAAAGGTCTACGTTTTATTTCAAAGCCAAGATCTCTGTTTCTTTAAGAGGTATATCAAAAGCAAAACCTGGCAAGGAAAGTAGAAAATATCACCTTTACAACGATGTAAAGTAGGTTGTCGTAGCTGCTCAAACAACAGAGATATGGCAATAGCCGATAATGCATCCCACTTTCCGATTTTTTTGTAATCACGCTACAGGTCGCAATTTTGATCGGATGGTCACGAAATTTTGGGGGTTAATGTGGGTCCCAAAAAGAAAGAAGCCTATTGATTTTGATGATGGTCTGATAATATTCAGGGGTCGGAATGGGCAAACACTTATTTGGAGAAAGGTCAACGTTTTATTTCAAAGCCAATATCTCTGTTTTTTTAAGAGGTATATCTAAAGCAAAACCTGGCAAGGAAAGTAGAAAATATCACCTTTACAACGATGTAAAGAAGGTTGTCGTAGCTGCTCAAACAACAGAGATATCGCAATAGTCGGTAATGCATCCCATTTTCCGATTTGTTTGTAATCACGTTACGGGTCGCAATTTTAATCGGATCGTCACGAATTTTTTTGGACTTGATGCGGGTCCCACATAGGAAGAAGCCTATTGATTTAGGGGTCGGAATGGGGAAAAACTCATTTGGAGACAAATTCAAAGTTTTATTCTTTGTCAATATATTGGTTCTAGTAGGGGTATTCAAACGACAAAGCCTGTCAATGGAAGAAGAAAATATTACCTTTACATTGGTGTAAAGCAGGTTGGCGATGGTGGTCAAACAAGGGAGATACCACAATAGTCGGTAATGCATCCAATTTTTCCATTTTTTTTGCAATCAAGCTATAGGTCGTAATTTTGATCGGATGGTCACGAAATTTTGGTTGCTTATGGGGGTCCCAGAGACAAAGAGGCATATTATTTTTGGTGGTAGTCGGTTTATATTCCCTAAAAGAAATGTTTACCAGTGAAAAGCTTATGCACAGGGGTAGTGGTGTAGGGTATCACATGGTCGGCCCCGTCCCGACTATAGCCTTTGCTCACTTGTTTAAAGAATATTCTTTCATGGACCATCAGACCAATAAACGTGGATTTTTTAAAGAATATTTTTTCATGGACCATCAGACCAACAAAAGTGGATTTTTTAAAGAATATTTTTTCATGGACCATCAGACCAGTAAAGGTGGATTTTTTAAAGAATATTTTTTCATGGACCATCAGACCAATAAACGTGGATTTTTTAAAGAATATTTTTTCATGGACCTTCAGACCAATAAACGTGGATTTTAAGAGATTATTTTTTCAGGAACTATTAGACCAATAAACGTGGATTTTTAGAGACTATTTCTTCAAGAACCATCAGATGAAATAAACGTGGATTTTTAAAGAATATTTCATCAAGAACTATCAAAACAATAAATGTGGATTTTTAAAGAATATTTCTTCAAGAACCGTCAGACCAATAAACCTGGATTTTTAAAGAATATTTTGTCATGGACCATCGGGCCAATAAACCTGGATTTTTTAAAGTATATATTTTCAAGGACCATCAGACCAATAACCGTAGATTTTTTAAAGAAAAATTTTCATGGACCATCAGACCAGTAAACGTGGATTTTTTAAAGAATATTCTTTCATGGACCATCAGACCAGTAAACGTGGATTTTTTAAAGAATATTTTTTCATGGACCTTCAGACCAACAAAAGTGGATTTTTTAAAGAATATTTTTTCATGGACCATCAGACCAATAAACGTGGATTTTTTAAAGAATATTTTTTCATGGACCTTCAGACCAACAAAAGTGGATTTTTTAAAGAATATTTTTTCATGGACCATCAGACCAGTAAACGTGGATTTTTTAAAGAATATTTTTTCATGGACCATCAGACCAATACACGTGGATTTTTTAAAGAATATTTTTTCATGGACCTTCAGACCAATAAACGTGGATTTTAAGATATTATTTTTTCAGGAACTATTAGACCAATAAACGTGGATTTTTAGAGACTATTTCTTCAAGAACCATCAGATGAAATAAACGTGGATTTTTAAAGAATATTTCATCAAGAACTATCAAAACAATAAACGTGGATTTTAAGAGATTATTTTTTCAGGAACTATTAGACCAATAAACGTAGATTTTTAGAGACTATTTCTTCAAGAACCATCAGATGAAATAAACGTGGATTTTTAAAGAATATTTCATCAAGAACTATCAAAACAATAAATGTGGATTTTTAAAGAATATTTCTTCAAGAACCGTCAGACCAATAAACCTGGATTTTTAAAGAATATTTTGTCATGGACCATCGGACCAATAAACCTGGATTTTTTAAAGTATATATTTTCAAGGACCATCAGACCAATAACCGTAGATTTTTTAAAGAAAAATTTTCATGGACCATCAGACCAGTAAACGTGGATTTTTTAAAGAATATTCTTTCATGGACCATCAGACCAATAAACGTGGATTTTTTAAAGAATATTTTTTCATGGACCTTCAGACCAACAAAAGTGGATTTTTTAAAGAATATTTCTTCATGGACCATCATACCAATAAACTTGGATTTTTAAAGAATATTTCTTCAAGAACCGTCAGACCAATAAACCTGGATTTTTAAAGAATATTTTGTCATGGACCATCGGACCAATAAACCTGGATTTTTTAAAGTATATATATTTTCAAGGACCATCAGACCAATAACCGTAAATTTTTTAAAGAAAATTTTTCATGGACCATCAGACCAGTAAACGTGGATTTTTTTAAGAATATTTTTTCATGGACCATCAGACCAATAAACGTGGATTTTTTAAAGAATATTTTTTCATGGACCTTCAGACCAACAAAAGTGGATTTTTTAAAGAATATTTTTTCATGGACCATCAGACCAGTAAACGTGGATTTTTTAAAGAATATTTTTTCATGGACCATCAGACCAATACACGTGGATTTTTTAAAGAATATTTTTTCATGGACCTTCAGACCAATAAACGTGGATTTTAAGATATTATTTTTTCAGGAACTATTAGACCAATAAACGTGGATTTTTAGAGACTATTTCTTCAAGAACCATCAGATGAAATAAACGTGGATTTTTAAAGAATATTTCATCAAGAACTATCAAAACAATAAACGTGGATTTTAAGAGATTATTTTTTCAGGAACTATTAGACCAATAAACGTAGATTTTTAGAGACTATTTCTTCAAGAACCATCAGATGAAATAAACGTGGATTTTTAAAGAATATTTCATCAAGAACTATCAAAACAATAAATGTGGATTTTTAAAGAATATTTCTTCAAGAACCGTCAGACCAATAAACCTGGATTTTTAAAGAATATTTTGTCATGGACCATCGGACCAATAAACCTGGATTTTTTAAAGTATATATTTTCAAGGACCATCAGACCAATAACCGTAGATTTTTTAAAGAAAAATTTTCATGGACCATCAGACCAGTAAACGTGGATTTTTTAAAGAATATTCTTTCATGGACCATCAGACCAATAAACGTGGATTTTTTAAAGAATATTTTTTCATGGACCTTCAGACCAACAAAAGTGGATTTTTTAAAGAATATTTCTTCATGGACCATCATACCAATAAACTTGGATTTTTAAAGAATATTTCTTCAAGAACCGTCAGACCAATAAACCTGGATTTTTAAAGAATATTTTGTCATGGACCATCGGACCAATAAACCTGGATTTTTTAAAGTATATATATTTTCAAGGACCATCAGACCAATAACCGTAAATTTTTTAAAGAAAATTTTTCATGGACCATCAGACCAGTAAACGTGGATTTTTTTAAGAATATTTTTTCATGGACCATCAGACCAATAAACGTGGATTTCTTAAAGAATATTTTTTCATGGAGCATCATACCAATAAACTTGGATTTTTAAAGAATATTTTTTCATGGACCATCAGACCAATAACCGTAGATTTTTTAAAGAAAATTTTTCATGGACCATCAGACCAGTAAACGTGGATTTTTTAAAGAATATTTTTTCATGGACCATCAGACCAATAAACGTGGATTTTTTAAAGAATATTTTTTTATGGACCTTCAGACCTATAAAAGTGGATTTTTTAAAGAATATTTTTTCATGGACCATCAGACCAATAAACGTGAATTTTTTAAAGAATATTTTTTCATGGACCTTCAGACCAATAAACGTGGATTTTAAGAGATTATTTTTTCAGGAACTATTAGACCAATAAACGTGGATTTTTAGAGACTATTTCTTCAAGAACTATCAAAACAATAAATGTGGATTTTTAAAGAATATTTCTTCAATAACCGTCAGACCAATAAACCTGGATTTTTAAAGAATATTTTGTCATGGACCGTCGGACCAATAAACCTGGATTTTTTAAAGTATATATTTTCAAGGACCATCAGACCAATAACCGTAGATTTTTAAAGAAAAATTTTCATGGACCATCAGACTAGTAAACGTGGATTTTTTAAAGAATATTTTTTCATGGACCATCAGACCAATAAACGTGGATTTTTTAAAGAATATTTTTTCATGGACCTTCAGACCAATAAAAGTGGATTTTTTAAAGAATATTTTTTCATGGACCATCATACCTATAAACGTGGATTTTTTAAAGAATATTTTTTCATGGACCTTCAGACCAATAAAACTGGATTTTTTAAAGAATATTTTTTCATGGACCATCAGACCAATAAACGTGGATTTTTTAAAGAATATATTTCCATGGACCATTAGACCAATAAACTTAGATTTTTAAAGAATAGTGGTTCATGGACCATCAGACCAATAAACGTGGATTTTTTAAAGAATATTTTTTCATGGACCATCAGACCAATAAACGTGGATTTTTTAAAGAATATTATTTCATGGACCATCAGACCAATAAACGTGGATTTTTTAAAGAATATTTTTTCATGGACCATCAGACCAATAAACGTGGATTTTTTAAAGAATATTTTTTCATGGACCATCAGACCAATAAACGTGGATTTTTTAAAGAATTTTTTTTCATGGACCATCAGACCAATAAACGTGGATTTTTTTAAAGAATATTTTTTCATGGACCATCAGACCAATAAACGTGGATTTTTTTAAAGAATATTTTTTCATGGACCATCAGACCAATAAACGTGGATTTTTAAAGGACATTTTTTCATGGACCATGAGACCAATAAACGTGGATTTTTTAAAGAATATTTTTTCATGGACAATCAGACCAATAAACGTGGATTTTTAAAGAATATATCTATTGATGAAGTTGTTTGGTGACAACTGAAACTATAGTATTCCCTACCCTCCGCCCGCAACTAATCAATTTCATATTTACTGTAAAACATTTTGTTGTTATTCAAATACTTGAATACAACAAAATATGGACTAAAGCTGAAATAAACACAAAGATGTAAAATTCTGCAGTCCAACAATAAAAAACGCCAACAAGAATATTTCTTCACGAACCATTAGACCAATAAAAGTTGATTTTTAAAGAATATTTCTTCACGAAACATCAGACCAATATATGTGGATTTTTAAAGAATATTTTTCAAGGACCAACCTGATGTCGATTATCCTGAAGTTGATTATTTCCCATATGGCCGTGGTCGAGTACTGAGTTTTTGCCTCAAGCAATAGAAAGTAATCACACACACTCCTCTTTCCGTACCCTGCTTAAAGCAGTATAATATTGCTACAAACTGAAATACAAATCATATCCCCCAACACATAGTTATTCTTTACCCCAAATAGAATGGAACATAATTCGTCACATTTGAATTACTTCAAATCTTATGATAAACCCTCACGCTTCCAATAACCATTATCAATTCAATAGTCCTCTTTTCTCAATTGAAAACACCATTTTCAATCCGCCATTAAAGCTTAAAGCTTACAGTAGCATAACATTTAAAATGAATAAAACATAAGCCAAATAAATAATACGAATACACCTCCACACACGTATTTCCTTCTTCCCGCCTCTACAAACCACACATTCAACGTGGATGGTAGACAAACAAAACTGTGGCACTTTGTCAGTGAAAGCTGTGTTGACTCCTTACAAAAGGGTAATAACAAATGCAGCTAATTTGTAATGCTAAAAAAGGAAACGAGTAACCAAGAAGAAGGCAAGGAGAAACGAGAAGGCGCATAAATAAATCCTTTCATTTGTTGAGCAAAAAACAAATCTTGTTCGATTTGCTTTGGTATTTGAAAAGCGATTTCTTCTTCTCACCTTTAGCATCTTCTTTCTCCTGTGTCAGTTGTTGCTTCAATTCGGTTTTGACATGTGTACTACTGTGTTTGTGCATACAAATACTTGTGTATAAGTGTGTACGCATGTGATTTTCCAAGACATTAGCAATACTATTGATATTATTTGTATACATTTGTAGATATTTTTTTGTATGGCGACTTTTTTGAGTGTGTGTTTTTGTCTGACAAGTAAATATTGTCAATATGTAAATCAAATTTCTTAATGCTGTCGTAAAACTTAATGTGGTCCTTTTCAATGATGAAAATATAAATGACAAAAATCGATCACTAAAGAAAGGTAACCAAACAAATGGGAAAAGAAAATTTGGAAAATAATTGAAATAGGTTTGCTTGGGATGCTTTAGGGAAAGCTAAACAAAAGATTGTTGTGGCAGGGGATGATGTTGAATGTTGTAAGCTAACAAAAATAACATACAAACATGAATAGGTTTTTCTCTTCGATTCGATATTATCTTAATAATTATCACTACATTTTATCCCCTTGTTTGACCGTGGTGTCCAACAACACTTCTTGTAGAATAGTTTTACATAGCTGAAATCATCAATTGGTATCATGGGAGGGATGTGTCGACTTCAAATGAAGATAGACACAGATAAGTCCACGACTTTTACACCCACAGCATTATGGCTATAAGGGGTATAAACACTTTGTCACGATCAGAAATGTGCCTCATTGTAAGAATAATGTTAAAAACATATGTGTTGTTATCAAATTCGTTCCATACAATGAATTTTGAGTCGATCTAGCCATGTTCGTCTTCCTGTCTAGTTTGATCGGACCATATCGGTCTACTTTTTCAAGTACCTCCCTTTCAAAAGTGTTTAATTTAGTACAGTTCGAAGATCGTTTTCAAATGTTTCGCTATGGAGTACATACTTCGTGAGATATTGTTCCAAAAGCTATGAAAACCCTTGCCGAACCAATCAAAAGAACTGAAAAGCACAATAATTTACGAGTATCCGATTTTTCCAAAAAAGATTGCAAATCGTAATGTTTCTTCCAAACTTACAATAATTTTCAAAATCTCCTTATGTAACTTCCTCACAAAAGTTCAAAATGTTCGCAAAATTACAGTGTATGTTCTGTTTGAGGATCGATTTAAAAATTTCACCGAAAATAGTCGTTGTGGAACTGGTTACAAAAATATTCTTTTTCGGAGGCAACTCAATGTTTCCTGTCAAAATGCCCCGTAAGATTTGGAAAAATCCTACGGTGATCACCTAATATAACTGATGACAATAGTAACATTTCTTCTCTTCGTTGTAGTTTATGTGCTGTTCATGAACAAGTCTATACCTCCTGCCATAGAGATCGGTAAGCTTTTGCAACATGTCTCTTAAACTTAAATCAAGTTCGAAAAAGTATCTCCAACATTTTCCTTATGTACATTTAAAGTGCTGTTCTAAATCGTTCTATAAATTTTTCCGAAGTTGGACTTTGCTCACCTAATAACAATGATATAATGTGTTTTACGGCACAAGTAAGAATTTTGTTAAATCGGAAGAACAGATTGAACAGACCCGCTCCAAAACAAGTGGATGGTAGTCTTCTGCAGAATTTTATTAGTGTTGCATGTTCTACACGCAGACAAATTTATGTTAGAAATATGTTTGGATCCAAACAAATATATGTTTGGGACCGGTTGCAAACAAATATATGTTTGCAACATTTTGTAACATATCTCAATTTGATATGTTTGGGTAAAACATATTTTTTATGTTAGAACATTTTTTCATGGGTGGAGAGAGGATGTTTGTCAACGAGAGTAATAACAGTGCTCTCGCTGCTGTGGAATGCTGTTTTATAATGAAGAGTTGTGTGTATTGTAGAAGACGTAGAAGCGAAGAAGGGGGCTTTGGTGGCATGTATGCGTCAAACTCGTGTTTTTCTTGTTTTGTTGTTGTTAACCAACTTAGCAGGAGAAAAAGAAAAGAAGAAATGATATGAATTATATTTTTTTCTTTCTTCAGTGTTTTAGATGCCTTTGAAGAGTCAAGACGGTAAAGTGAGTAAATAAATCAGTGTTTTGTGTTTTCTTAAAGAAATTGTGCTTTTTAGTAAATTAAATGCCCAATACATTTTATAATTGAATCGGAAAGTTGAAAGGAATTATTTTATTGGACAAGGAAGAAATCGCATTTAATATTGGTAATTACATACATACTTATTTGAAATATGGCATATCCATATTTATTTATTACATAATCATTTGATTCTAGATGCCGATTCCCCGCTGATGATTTCAACTATGAGGACAATTTGTTTTATTTCACAACTAAGGAGAAGTGTTCAACTACGTTTCTATATATTTTTACTTTTTAAAAGTGTGACTATTTACAAATTATTTCAATCAGTTTTTCTTTTATTAAAGTGTGTTATGTATTTCTTTGGAATTTTGTATGTACCTATGTGTTTATTGTTCTTTTGCCTTTTAATAAACAACCTCAACATTTGTGTGTATACTATAGAGATAGCCAGTGAGTTCTTACTGAGAGCAAGTGAGCACACATTTCAAAGTGTTTTACATTGAATTTTACGCTCCCTTGCTCTCAGTAAGCGCCCACTGGTGCATGTGTTTGTTTTTTTTTGTGCATTTTGGGTTTGTATTTTTTTGCACCCAAACATATAAAATGTTTGCATCCAAACATAAAATTGTTTCCACCCAAACATATGTTTGTTTGCACCCAAACATATATATCTTTGCACCCAAACATAAATATCTTTGCACCCAAACATATATATGTTTGCACCGAAACATATATTTGTTTCCACCCAAACATATATTTGTTTGCAGACCCAAACATATATTATGTTTGGGACTGTTGTAAACATATATATGTTTGCTGCTAAATATGTTTGGGACATATGTTAGAGAGACCGTTTTTTTTTTGCGTGTATAGAAGAGAAGTAGGAAAGAAATTCATCTCATGCAGTGCAGAACGATGAATTGTCGCAGTTCTCTTCCAGAAAGTCGAAAGATTGATAAAAATATAGTATCCAATGCTAGCAAATATGCTCATAAAGCTAGTTGAGTGCGATCTAACTTAGAAATATTTAGTAGATGCCTTCTCCGCTCAGGTTACTTTATGTTAGAGAATACCCTCTAGCCATTGTTGTAGACAAATACTTTACTCGGTGACCCGAGACTCATTGCGTCCTTCCTGAAAGTAATAAAAATAGGAAAGAAAGGAGAAAGAAAGTTGAGAAGGATGAAGAAGAACATGATCGAAAGGAAAATCAATCACATCCTCTGTGGTTCTATAGAAAATAAGAGGAAATATATCCAATCCAAAGGGCCTCAAAAAGCCTATGCCTTTTCTTCATAAGCCTAAGACACCAGTAATTGTTGGTTTCATCCTCGCCTTCACAAATCCTGCATTACTCAGTATTGTTGTTCTTCCACTATCCCTATTTCACACTTTCTAGTTCATCAACTGTCCTGTTTCCCTTAATATTGAAGTGATAGTGAATATACAATGTAAGCGTTTTTAAGACGCTTCAGTTTTAGATATTGCGCCAATGGTCCCTAGTGCCTTTAGAGTAGTCTGGTTATAAACATATACCATAAACACTCTATCTAAAAATCATCAATATTTCTCTTCTTGGTGAATAGTAACTCTGATTTAACTGGGTCCAGCGTGAAAGTTGAACTGGTCTGAAAGGTCTAAAAGGACCGCCCGAATGAAGTTGTTGTAATATATGAAAAGCTATGTATTTTATGCGTGTAGACTATGTAGATTAGATCTCTAAGTGAAATCATTTTTCCCGCCGCACACTCGTCGAAATCGCTGATCGAGCGGCTCGAAGGTCAACAAATCAAACTATAAAATTGCGACATTTTTTCCACTGCACAAATTTTAAGTGTAATATACTACAAATGTTATGTAATGGTCAGGCCAATTCATTTTTGACGAATTGAATTGAACTTCCTAGATTCCAAATAACTAAACTTTGGCTGCAACTAGAAGCAACTCTTGCTGATAAATGCCACAAAAATGTAGCCTAAATCCTCAAAATATTCAAAATCGACCTGTACAGTTGTAGTGGGGCTATAACAAAACGTGGACCTACATATGTTCACAATTTTGGGTGGAGAAGATGTTTGAGCACCGAGAATCCCTAATCTCAAAATTCAGCTAATTTGGTCCGAAAATGTGGATAAAATCCACAAAATACGGAATATTGGGAGGTAGCGTTATATGGGGGCAGAACGAAAACATAGACATCCACAATTTTTGGTCAAGAATTTTAGTGACTACTGGGAACCCCAAATTCAAAATTACACCTAATTTGGTTGGAAAATCTAAGTTAAATCCTCAAAATATTGAAAATCGGGAGGTATCGTTATATAGCTGTTATACCCTAACGTGAACCTATAACACCGAAATGGCTGAAATATGGTTGTTTGAATTTGTTATTAGCATTAAACTTTTTACGTCAAATTTGTCGGTATAGGTCTCCGTCTTTACATAACCCCAATAAAACGGTTGCCCCGATTTTTACTAGTTTAAAGGTTGAGGCCTCAATATCCCACCGAAATGGCGAAATGGTATTTGGTCTTCGTTTGGGGGTACAACATTTCCACCTGAAATTTTTCCGTATAGCTCGACGTCTTTATATAACGCCAATAAAACGGTACCCGACGATTTTCGGTATTTTGAAGGTAGTGGCCTCAATATCCCACCGAAATGGCTGAAATTTGGAATTTTAGTCTCCGTTGGGGAATAAAACTTTCCACCTGAAATTTGTTGGTATAGGTCGATGTGTGTATGTTCCAAAAGAAAATTATGAGTATATGGGCCTACGTAGTCCTCTTTGGGAACAAAATACTTTCCCCCTGAAGTTTATCAGTATAGGTCCACATTTTGAGATAGCCCAAATATAACGCTACCTCCCGATTTTCGGTATTTTGAAGATTTTAGCCATATTATCTCAACTTGTTTAAAAAAGTGATATACTCCATTTAGCATATTCAACGTCTCCTAGGAATAAGCCTTGACGTGGCGCAGAATTTAGAACTTTCATAAACGTAAGGAAACTATATTTTTAATTTTTTCAATACAACTCATAGCACATAAAAAGTTGGGTCCTGCCGAACTTAACACCGCTCTTGCTTGTTTTTATACCCTCCACCATAATTTGTCATTCCGTTTGTAGCACATCGAAATATTCATCGGATACCCTATAAAGTATATACATATATTCGTGATCAGGGTACAATTCTAAGTCGATATTACCATGTCCGTCCGTCCGCCTGTTGAAATCAAGATACAGCTCGCAATTTTTAGGATAGATCTTTGTAATTTGGTATTGAAGTTTTTATTACTCCTAGGATGTTTGGTATTGCAAATAGGCTATATCGGTCCACGTTTTGATATATCCCCCATATATCCAGTATGTAAAACTTTTCCCCAAAATTTTGTAGGTATAGGCCCACCTCAATTTTGAAATTTGGTATTTAGTCTTCATTCGGGGCATGAAATTTGTCAGTATCGGTCTACGCCTTTGTATAGCCCCAATAGAATGGTACCTCCCGATTTTCAGTATTTTGAAATGATGTGACCTCAACATTCCACCGGAGTGGCTGAAATTTGGTATTTAGTCTTCATTTTGGGTATAAACTTTCTATCTGAAAATTTTAGGTATAGGTCCGCGCCTGCATATTATCCCCATGGAAGTGTACCTCCCGATTTTCGGAAGTTTAAATGTTTTGGCTTCAATATTCTACCGAAAAGCTGAAATTTGGTATTTAGTCTTCATTGGGCTATAGAGCGGACCTTCATATAGCCCCTATAGAAAGGTACATCCCAATTCGATATTTTTAAAGTTTTGGCGTCAACATTCCACCGAAATGGTTGAAATTTGGTATTTAGTCTTCGTTGGGGGTGCAAAACTTTGCACCTAAAATTAGGTTTACGCTTTGATATTGCCACCATAGGACTATACCTCCCAATTTTCGGTATTCTAAAGGTTGTGTCTTCAATATTTCACTGAAATGGCTGAAATTTAGTATTCGCTGGTAGTATAGAACATTCTCCCGAAATTTATACGTACAGATCTACGTCTTCATATAGCGCCCATAGAATGGTACCACCCGAATATCGGTATTTTAAACATTAGCCACAATGTTTTACCGAAATTGCTGGAATTTGGTATTTAGTCTTCTTCATAAATGAAAGGAAAGTCCATATTTATATTAAGCAATTTTCCTTGCGGCAATTGTCAGCTTGATGGAGAGATAGAAGTGATGCATATGGTAAACTTTTGCCTCTCAACACCCTCTTTCACCTTCAAGCTGACAATTACCGCAAGGAAAATTTCCTAATGTAAATATGGACAAACAGATTCTTCAGTTTTACTTTAATACTACTCGTGGTGAAGGGTATAACAAGTTCGGCCGGGCCGAACTTAACGCCGTTCTTACCTGTTTTTTTTTTAATTAGGGATCTTTTCACAGGACAGCAATTTATGGTATTTAGATGTCGATAAAGACTGACTCTTTTTCAATTATTTGTGCTAAGTCCCATGAAGTTCGATCATCTACGACGGGTTTTCACAACTTTTTTTAACGTTTACCTGGGAGAATGTTTTGAGTGGCATATTCTAGTAGAATTTATTTATCTGTTTTAAAGTTATCTTCACAATGACATTATTAACGACTGATAAACATAATTACTGAACCATGTTATGTCAAAGGCAGTCAAGACCATTGCTTGGAATTTAATATTTAGATTTGATATAATTATATCTTTACATGTGCTTTATCTTAAGCCTTCAAGTGTCCCACTTGATGGTTAGAACGTGGAAATTCAATCTCTCTAGAGAGATGTGTATTTGTTTTGCACATAACTTTTCCTTAATTCATTAAATCGCTTTAACCTCAAGTAAATTTTTCTTTAAATGCGAAAAAGTATTTGCATTCCAACAGAAAAACATAATCATCTGTAACGAAAAACTTACAGCAGAAGTACCTACAGTCTCATACATCCATACCTTCGCTACTAAAAAAACGGGAAAACTTGTCACCTTCCCTTATTTGTCTTTGTAAAAACTTTAAATTGCAATTAATCTTCTCACTCATAAATATGTTTATTTGAAGAAATACGGAGAGCACAGAGAAAAAACATCATAAAACTTTTTAAAAATGCAAACGACATTGGGCCGGCGAATTTGTAGTTAGCTGTGTAAAAATGTGCATTGGTACTAAAGAACGATGACAAACTTGAAAGAAAAGTGAATTTCACTAAGGTCTCTTTTGATGTTAAGTATTTCAAATATTTCTGTTTAACTAGTTAAAGTTAAACAAGTAAAAAAGCGTTAAATGCGACCGGGCCGAACTTTTCGTACCATCCACCATAAAATATTCTGAACTAAAACGAAATTATTATTTGCTATCCTATCCACAATTTGAGGCGGATATATTCTGTGACCACTGATACCTAAATAAGGTAAAGAAAATGCATGTAGAAATGCCTTCAATCGGTTGGAATCTTATATAAGGATAAATCAAATTGTGGACCCATGTTGCTAATTGTTAGTGGAGAAGTTTTGTGACCATTGGGTACCTCAAATGTCGAATTGCAGATATTTCGGTCAAAAATTCTAGCTGAAATCCTCAAAATACCGAAAATAGAGAGGTTCCGTTATATGGGGCTATACCAAAACATAGACCAATATTGACAGTTTTTAGTGGAGATATTTTATGACCACTGGTAACCTAAAATATCGAATTACAAATAGTTCGGTTTAAAATTGTTGCTAAAATCCTCAAAATACCGAAAATAGGGAGGTTCCGTTATATGGGGCTATACCAAAAAATTGACCTATGTTGACAGTTTTTCGTGGAGAAATTTTGCGATAAATAGCAATCTCAACTGTCAAATTACAGGTAGTTCGGTTGAAAATTGTAGCAAAAATCTTCTAAATACCGAAAATCGGGAGGTGAAGTTATATGGGGCTATACCAAAACTTTGACCTATGTTGACGGTTTTTGGAGGAAATGTTTTGTGACCACTGGAACTTCAAACGTTAAAGGTTGACAGTTTTTGGTGGAGGTATTTTGTGATCAATAGGAACCTCAACTGTCAAATTACATGTAGTTCGGTCAAAAATGTAGCTAAAATCCTCAAAATACCGAAAATCGGAAGGTGCCTTTATATGGGGGCTGTACCAAAATGTGGACCTTTGGTGACAGTTTTCGGTCGAGATATTTTGTGGCCACTGGGATCTTCATACGACAAATTACAGGTAGTTCGGTCAAAAATGTTAGCTAAAATCCACAAAATGCCGAAAATCGGGAAAAACCGTTATTTGGGGGCTATACCAAAACATAGACCTATGTTGACGGTTTTCGGAGGAGATGGTTTGTGGCCACTGGAACTTCAAAAGTATCCCGCAGAGAATTGCTAATAGTTTTCACTTTCAGACAATTTCCTGTAATACGAAGCTATTAGCATAATTTTTTAAAAATATCGTCTGTAATATGGATTTTGGAACGCCTTTTGCAGAAAGTGGTGAAAAAAGATCCACGTTTGAATACAGGGATTGTATTCGCTAATACGTCGAATAGAGATATACAGTGTTTTAATGTGGTGGAGGATACATAGACAGTTCGGCCCGTGCATAACACAATTTTCTTCACATCCCGATATCACACATTAACTTCAGCCCCTTAAAAAAGTTTTGTATTAATTTTGCCATATTAAGTTTTCAATTGAAGACATTTTTGACCACGAGGACTGATTCGGATAAGAAGATCTATCTTAAAAACCTTTTAATGTTATTTGTATACCATTAATAAATTAATCGCTTGAAATAAATACCTCAAAAAGAAGAATAATATTGTAAATGTATCGAATATTTCCAATCAAAAATTGTCGACGGCTCATTTTTTCCAGACTAAGACTAACCACTTCTATCGGCACAGCGGAGGCAAACTTATTAAAAATGATAACTTTTGTTTTCTGAAAAACCAGTAAAAAAGTATCAGTCGAGTTTGCCGACGGAGATATCCACAGCCAATGTGAGTGGAGACTTTTATCTATAGACAGATCAAATACGGGCTAAATAACCAAAATCTTTTTCCTTAAAATTTGTGTAGTCAGAGACTTTTACAATTTCATGGTCTTCTTTGGAGGTATAAAATTTCCGACAAAAATATCGAAATATTTGGGGTATATAACTCCACGATTGTGGGCGTTGCCAAAAGTTTTGCACTTTTGTGCAGAAGATACGAAAAAGAATGTACCTAATTAGGAAGTAATGATTTTTGATAGTTATGGTATCAAACCATCATTTTAGTTGGTCAACGTAAGATTTAGAGCTTTTGGACCTTTCCTCAAATAACCATGGAAATACCAACGAAAAATAGAATATCGCTGTAAACAAGACCGCAAGGTGAACCATTGGTCAAAATGTGGAATGGCTCCTCGAACATCCCTTAAATTACACTTATGTTGAACTTTTGTGAGGGATGTATCCGAAGATGTTGTCCCATATTGACCCTCTTGGTACTTGATATATGTACGTCTGGAAAAAATTTTAGGGTGTTCAACGTTTCGGTCACATTGGATAATTGCAATTTTGTGTGGGAGGTAACTGAAGGAGTGAATCGATATAATCCATATTCGAACTTAATATCGAAAAAATCGATGTGGACCTTCGAGAATTATTGTGCGCACCATTTTAGGGAAACATTTTGAAGTCTTGTGGGTGGGGATATGCCCGAAGGAGCAGATAATAACACTTTATTATGCACAACAACATATTTTCTCCATTTTTCTTCTACTATTTAGAGAGATCCAAAATTTGGACCAAATTTGTTGATCTGTTCGACAGTTATCATGCGCTCGAGCCAGAGAGACGGACGAACTTGGCCAAATCGACTCCAAATTGTTAGAGGTGGGTTTCGTCAAAGCATATCATTAGTCTAATACAATTATTTCGATGAGGTACATTTATACCGTTAGGCTAAAGGCTGAGAGTACAATATACAATACAAATGTGAGCAGATTTTAATACTATACAAGTAAAAAAGCATTAAGTTCGGCCGGGCCGAACTTTTCATACCCTCCAACATAAAATATTCATTCCTGTCCCCAACTTTAAGTGAGTACGTTAAAATGTCAGATAATGTACATAAAATGCTTCATTCGGGAGGCCCTTTTTTATGGTGCCTATATCTAACTGTTGACAATTTTTGGTGGGCTAGAAATTAGGAGGTACTGTTTTATAGGGGTTATAATAAAACATGGGTCTATGTTGAGAGTTTTTGATGGGAGCCTTTAATGTCAAATAACTCCTAATTCGGTTAAAAAATTTAGCTAGAATCCTCAAAATATCGAAAATCGGTACATAACGTGGGAACTTCAAATTTCATTAACAGCTAGTTCGGAGGTATCTGGACTATACGAAAATATGAACTTTAATGAACAATTTTTGTTGCAGAATTTTTGTTGACTTTTAAATTTCAAATTACAGAAAGTTCGTACGGAAAGCTAAGGTACGGAAAATCGGGAGGTTTGTTTTGGGGCTATACAAAAACATGGACCTACGTTCGGTTAAACATTTTAAGTAAAATCCTCAAAGTACCGAAAATCGGGAAGTATCGTTATATTGGGGCTATGTTGAAAATTGTTGATGCAGATGCATGGTGACCACTACAACCTTCAAATGTCAAATTACAGTTAGTTCTGTTAAAAATTGTAGCTAAAATGGCCAAATTACTGAAAATTGGGAGGTACCGTTACATGGGAGCTATATCCGAACATGGACCTATGTTGACAATTTTTGATGGAGAGGTGTTGTGACCACTAAGAACTTCAAATGTCAAATTACTGCTAGTTCGGTTTAATATTGTAGCTAAAATCATCAAATTACTGAAAATCGGGAGGTACCGTTATATGGGGGCTTTCTTGACAATTTTTGGTGGAGAGGTGTGGTGACCACTAAGAATTTCAAATGTTCAAATTACAGATATTTCGGTTAATACTTGTTGGTAAAATTCTCAACATACCTGAAATCGGGCGGTAATGTTGTATGGGGGCTATTCTAAAACATGGACCTATGTCCACTAGTTATATAAGTTTATTGACATTTAAGAACCCTAAATGTCAAATTATAGCTATATCGGTCTGAAAATGTAGATAAAAACGTCAAAATGTCGTAAATCGGGAGTACCGTTATATGGGGGCTATACCAACACGTGGACCTAGGTCCACAACTTTTGTTATATAAGTTTAGGTACACTTAAGAACTTCAAATGTGAAATTATAGCTTCAAATTATAGCTTCATCAAAATACCGTAAATCGGGGGGTACCGTTATATGGGGGCTAACCAAAACGTGGCCCTATGTCCACAACTTTTGTTATAGAAGTTTATTGATACTTTAGAACCCTAAATGTCAAATTATAGCTTAATAGGTCTGAAAATGTAGCTAAAACCGTCAAAATACCGTAAATAGGGGGGTACCGTTATATGGGGGCTATACCAAAACGTGGACCTATGTCCACACCTTTTGTTATATAAGTTTATTGACACTTAAGAACCCTAAATGTCAAATTATAGCTAAATCGGTCTGAAAATGTAGCTAAAACCGTCAAAATACCGTAAATCGGGGGTACCGTTATATGGGGGCTATACCAAAACGTGGACCTATGTCCACAACTTTTGTTATATAAGTTTATTAACACCTAAGAACCCTAAATGTCAAATTATAGCTACATCGGTCTGATAATGTAGCTAAAAACGTCAAAATACCGTATACCGGGGGTACCGTTATATGGGGGCTATACCAAAACGTGGACTTATGTCCACAACTTTTGTTAGATATGTTTATTGGTACTTAAGAACCCTAAATGTCAAATTATAGCTAAATCGGTCTAAAAATGTTGCTAAAAACGTCAAAATACCGCAAATCGGGGGTTACCGTTATATGGGGGCTATACGAAAACGTGGACCTATGTCCACAACTGTTGTTATATAAGTTTATTGACACTTAAGAACCCTAAATGTCAAACTATAGCTACATCGGTTTGAAAATGTAGCTAAAAACGTAAAAATACCGCAAATCGGGGGGTACTGTTATATGGGGGCTATACCAAAACGTAGACCTATGTCCACAAGTTTTGTTATATATGTTTATTTAGGAACCTAAATGTCAAATTACTTAGGAACCCTAAATGTCAAATTATAGCCAAATCGGTCTGAAAATGTAGCTAAAAACGTCAAAATACCGTAAATCGGGGGGTACCGTTATATGGGGGCTATACCAAAACGTGGACCGATATATGCCTGCAAACAAAAGACGCATTTTCCCAAAATTTCAGCGTCCTATCTCCATTTTTGTGGATGCTAGAGTGATTACCACAGACGGACGGACGGACGGACGTGCTCAGATCGACTTAGAATTTTACCCTGATCAAGAGTATATATACTTTATAGGGTCGCAAATGAGTATTTCAATGCGTTACAAACGGAAAAACAAACTTAATATACCCTACATACTATGGTGGAGGGTATAATAACCAATGTTTGGGCATTAATTTATTTCGTTTTCACCAAGAGATTTGCCACTGATACGAACAAATCCAGATGGGTATGCTTACTTATAGCAGATATAAGCACTTTATGATGCACAACAATGCATTTTCTCATTTTTTATACCCTCCACCATAGTATGGAGGGTATATTAAGTTTGTCATTCTGTTTGTAACACATCGAACTAATCATTTGCGACCCTATAAAGTATATATATTCTTGATCAGGATAAAATTTTAAGACGATCTAGCCATGTCCGTCTGTCCGTCTGTCTGTCCGTCTGTTGTAATTACTCTAGCGTCCGCAATAATTGAGATAGAGTGCTGAAATTTTGCACCCGAGGGTCTTTTTTCCATAGGCAGGTCAAGTTCGAAGATGGGCTATATCGGTCCACTTTTTGGTATAGCCCCCATATAACGGTACCTCCGGATTTGAGGTATTTTGACGTTCTTCGCCACATTTGCAGACCGAATTAGCTATAATTTGGCAATTAGGGTTCCTAGTGATCAACAAACTTATATCCCAAAGGATATGGGCATAGGTCCATGTTTTGGTATAGTCCCCATATAACGGTACCTCCCGATTTTCGGTATTTTGAGAATTTTAGCCACAATTTTTAACCGAACCATCTGCAATTTGCCATTTGAGGTTCTCAGTGGTCGCATAATATCTCCACCAAACATTGTCAACATAGGTCCATGTTTTGGTATAGCCCCCATATAACGGTACTTCCCGATTTTCGGTATTTTGAGAATTTTAGCCACAATTTGTGACCGAACTATCTGCAATTTGACATTTGAGGTTCTCAGTGGTCGTGAAACATCTCCACGAAACATCGTCAACATAGGTCCATGTTTTGGTATAGGCCCCATATATCGGTACCTCCCGATTTTCGGTATTTTGAGAATTTTAGCTACAATTTTTAAGCGAACTAGCTGTAATTTGCCATTTGAGGTTCTCAGTGCTCATGAAACACCTCCAGTCATGAAACATTTTCCATAGGCAGGTCAAGTTCGAAGATGGGCTATATCGGTCCACTCTTTGGTATAGCCCCCATATAACGGTACCTCCGGATTTGAGGTATTTTGACGTTCTTCGCCACATTTGCAGACCGAATTAGCTATAATTTGGCACTTAGGGTTCCTAGTGATCAACAAACTTATATCCCAAAGGATATGGGCATAGGCCCATGTTTTGGTATAGCCCCCATATATCGGTACCTCCCGATTTTCGGTATTTTGAGAATTTTAGCTAGAATTTTTAACCGAACTAGCTGTAATTTGCCATTTGAGGTCGCATAATATCTCCACCAAACATCGTCAACATAGGTCCATGTTTTGGTATAGCCCCCATATAACGGTACTTCCCGGTATTTTGAGAATTTTAGCCACAATTTGTGACCGAACTATCTGCAATTTGACATTTGAGGTTCTCAGTGGTCATGAAACATCTCCATCAAACATCGTCAACATAGGTCCATGTTTTGGTATGGCCCCCTTATAACCGTACCTCCGATTTTCGGTATTTTGAGCATTTAGTTACAATTTTTAACCGAATTAGCTGTAATTTGACATTTGAAGTTCTCAGTGGTCATGAAACGTCTCCACGAAACATCGTCCACATAGGTCCATGGTTTGGTATAGCCCCCATATAACGGTATCTCCCGATTTTCGGTATTTTCAGAATTTTAGCTGCAATTTTAGCCGTACTAGCTGTAATGATCGGTATTTTGAGAATTTTAGCTACAATTTTGTCTATTCAAAAAATAATCGTCAATATAGAGCCATGTTTTGGTATATCCCCCATATAACAGTACCTCCCGATTTTCGGGAATTTTCAGTGGTCACGAAATTTCTTCACTAAAATTCGTCAACATGGGTCCATTTTTGAGGGTCTACATTGTTTTGATGAAACTACCCTCAATTTGACTTTAAAGATAGGTTGACTCTTTGATATATCCCCGTTGGTGGTACCTTTCACCTAGCTGAACACATTTTTTTAGATTAGATTAGATAACACTGTGCAACAAAATGGAGGTGAAAGTCTGGGGCACGGAAAATTCATCTTGGGAAAAAAAACCTTATTATGATTATGAACCCCGAAGGACAGACCCGCCGTGAGTCGAACTGCCGCGTTATGGCGTGATGAAATTTTTGTTATAGACCCTGTGGGCCATCAGGAATTAGCGTTATATCTTTGTTCACTGTTGCTTAAGTGCTTTACAAAAACAACAAACAATGATATAATACTAATTCATGATGGCTTACAGGGTCTCTTGCAAAAACTTCATCACGCCATAACGCGGAAGTTCGACTCACGGCGCATCTGTCCTTCGGGGTTTTTCTGTCACCAAGGGCTTTCATCTCCAAAGGAATTATCTCTGCCCCAACATTTGTGTTCACAGTGCAATTTAAGCAATAGTGGGAGGCAGTAGGATTCTATCCATTGTCGAAAAGTTGTTCCACCTTAAATTGTGAAAGGACCCTAATTATTCCATTTTATTTAAGACTATTTTATGGTGGAGGGTATAAAAAGTTCGGCCCGGCCGAACTTAACGACTTTTTACTTGTTTCTCCTACTATTTAGCAACAAGTTGATCTAAAATATGAATTCAACATTTTGATTAAGGCAGTAAAACAATTTTCGAATTGGTTTTCGAGATATAATCCACGAAACCCCTTGTTATGTCGTACATTTTGTCCAATAGACATTTCATTTTATGTACTCCTAATCCGAACAATACTGAAATTGTAAATTTTTGATTAGATTATGAGGGCCCCAGCCCCACATGCGTACTATTAAAATTGCTTAGCTGCACGCGTCACCACGGCTAACTAGTGAATTTATTTATAACCATAATACATGGCGATATGTAGAACTAAACTGTGTACGAAATGTGTTTCTACGATTCCCCTACATTCCTAGGAACTAAGTGTGTGTGTGTTTTACAGATCCAAACCTTTTCAGAATAATTTAATGATATTTAATTAATAATGATATATGTATGTACATATGTTTGAAAAAGGTCCCCCCGAACGCACACATGTAAATTGCGGTTAATACATTTTACGATTGTGGCTTTTTTATGTATGTAAAACCTGACCTTTGCGTAATTTTTATTACGATCATAAAGAATGTTTCGTGTCATCGTACAATGGCGGATAAAATTATACCAGTGAATTATTTGACAACATTCTGCTAAAACCAATATTACTCACATTTATTGTCAAGTCTTAGTATTCCAGATTGGAGAACTAATATATAAGAGTTCGAATCTTCACCAGTGATTTTTTTTCTGCAAAACATTTTTACTTTCCTTTAACTTTCCGACACACTTACCAAAAAACACTTAAAAAAAAACTTTTGCTATTTTTATGTACGTACATGTTTGTATTCTGTTTACATATGTTTTTTTAACTTGTTAACAAACATCCAACGTCAGCTAAAAAGGTATTTTTTTCTTCTTCATACTTGTTAATATTTACAACCTCTTTATGGCGCTTGAGGTGCTGCTGGTGACTGACCACATTTTCTTTGTCATCACTTTGTGGCTGCAAAATGTAATTAAAAATTTTATTAACAAAATATTTGACACGTGCTGCTTATGAAACAATACCTGACTCATTGCGAATGAGTTTCGCAATATTGTTTTGTAAAAAAAAACGTTTTTATAACATTTGCATGTGCATATGTAAGACTTTTTTGCCTTTTTAACTGAAAGGGTCTTATTTGGAAATTCCCAAAAGTTAAACATTTACATTTAACACACGACAATGTTGCGTTGTTGATGTGTTTGTTCTCACAACATTTTTTAATTAGTTTTAACTGTTGAATCGTGATTTGAGTGCCAAGAATTTGTTCATTTGACAAATTGGGTAAAACCTTTTGATGGTAAATGCATACGTATGTTATTTACACTGTACAACAAAATTAAATTTTTGTTAAAATAAAAAAAAAACCCGTTTCGATTATAAAAGGGACCGAAAAATAGAAGGCACGTGTATCGGGAATTTGATAGTTTACGTCGGAAGGTAACCAAAATAGGAGGACCAATATTTCGCTTTGTGAACTGTTTTGGAAATATTCGGAGTAAAATTCCTCATAATCCTTGCATTTTAGGTATGTAATGTCGTTGGCAATATTACTGAGAATGCTCTAAAGAAAATTTTTGTGGGATATGATAACCCTCTAACGTCTCTCTAAAGGGGTCTTTTTAGTCCCTTTTTTATATTCCACAAAAATGTCCTCTATAATGTATACTATATTTACTAGTTAAATCAATTTTAGTAAAAACAAGTAAGCCAAGGCTATAGTCGGACGGGGACGACCATGTAATACCCTACAACTTTACTCCTGGGAATTAGATTTCCACATATAAACATTTATTTATGGAACACATAAACTTATTGTAAGAAGTAAATTTGTGGATTCTGGTACCGTATCACACCAAGCTTAAATAATAACATAATAAATGTTTCACAATCATCCCAAAAGGGACAACGGTCAATTATATGGAACCCACAGCTTATCTCCTAGTCCGAACGGCGTATCCTAAGACACCAATTGTAGAGTAGTTTTACATGACTGAAATACTCAGAAAATGTCGCAATCCTTACAGAAGGATATTTTGCAACCGTTGAAAATTTGATTTTGCCCGGCTGGGGAATCATTTTGGAAAAAGGTGACAAAGCGGCACATGCTGCCATGTATGTATAAAAATCCAATTGGACAATTAAAACGTTAGGGCACCATGTAATTTGCAATAATGCAACAACTGGGAATGGGAAATGTAGTTCTCTACACAAAACCCATTATATATTAAGCAGTAGGCCCGTTATCTAGCAGACACGTTATTGCAATTTACATCAGGGAAAGGTCAGTAGTTTTTTTTTCATATGTAGGCTACTTTGCCGGTATATGCTTTCCATGAATTAAAATATGGACCAAAAATAAAATTTGTATATTTTCATACAAAAGCAATGGTCTATGTCACCGCTAAATAATATCAGATCATCCAGCAAAATTATAGTCATTTTCTTAAACCTAAACTCTTACCTCCAGCAAAATTTCGCGACTATTGAGCTGTAATTGCGACCTCTAACGTGTTTATGATAGCACTACAAACAAAAAACTGGATATATTAGACTGTAACTCTGTTATCTGATCACGTATACCAACACATCAATAGAAAGGTCAAGCGTTCCTCTTCCAAGTATAGCTTACTTGCCTGGAATGTCTCTTCTAGGAAAAAAAGATATAAGCTGTATATTAAAACTTTTCACAATTTTCACACAAAAGTTGTGGTTCATTTAACCCTCTAAATTTTAACTGATCGCCATCTCAAATTGCAAGCTTCTTCTTTGTCATATACTCTTACCTTATTTAAAATTTCGAGGCGATCGGACTATTATTGCGACCTACGGAGCAGCTACAAAATCGGATAAAAATTATGTTTTTGGCCCATTTCACCCGCTAAATATTTCACGATGTGAAACCGACGTCCATACCAAATTTCGAGACGATCGGTCCATAATTGCGGCCTGGAGTTTGATTACAATTTATAATGGACAGACGGACACACGGACGGACGGACACACATCTCAAAATCGCTTTATCTTGCAGAGATATGAAGATTGGTATACCACATTGGGGGTCCCCGACGAATATTTCGCGGTGTTACATGAATTTTTATCAAAACAAACCTTAATACCCTTTCCACATAGTGGTGTAAGGTATAAATACAAAAAACACATAAAATCTGGCTTCAAAATGTCAGCATCCGCAAAAGGTGGATGCAGTGGACATTTTGAAAAGTGATACATTAGAAGTGTAATTTGACCGGCGATCGAATAACAACGTAAAAAACTGGTTTATTTCAACGTGATTTTACCTATTTTTATTCATTTACGCGCACATAGCATCCGCGCAAATTATCTTTTTAGACACATTTTTGAGCTTCGATCAAAAACACTTCATTTGGTCCTACTATGGTCATATTTTGTGGTACACTTGAATAGTTCGCGTATTATAATAGTGCGAACCTTGGCTTCATCAATGTTAAATTTTTTTGACTTTCCCTCATATACCCTCATTAGCATAAATGCTGAGGGTATTAAAAGGGAACAAAACGGCCCCATTAGCGTTAGAGGATTGACATATTCCACAAAAATGTTTCTCAGAGCATTCTCAGTAGTACTGCCAAAGACACTATATACCTAAAATGCGAGGATTGCGAGCAATTTTACTACGAATATTTCCAAAACAGTTCACAAAACGAAATATTGGACCCCTATTTAGGTTACCTCCTAACGTAAACTTTCAAAATCCAGATTCACGTGTCTTCTATTTTTCGGTCCTCTTTCATAATCTGCCCGCTTTTACCTGTAATTATTTTTTGTGTTGTACAGTGTTATTAATAATCTGTTTATTTTGGAAAATTTTACCTGTGTTTAACGTGTTCTCAAAATTTTCCGTCAAAATCCTATAACATGGTTAATAGAAGAACCAAACTGTTTGTTCGCAACTAAATGGAATGTTATGTTTTGAAGACGAAATCGAACAGAAAATGTTTCAAATTTGTTTAAAGTGAAAATGCAATAAAAGTGCAACAACAACTATAGTAACGTATAGTTGAAGATTTCGGCTCGTTTTCAGCCAAAACATGTCTACTTGTTTATTTTGAAAATTTGTATTACTTGTGTAGCTGTTTCAAGTGGTTGTAGTTTTGTAAATGAAGTGATTGTTTCCTTATTTTCCTTTTTTTGTTACCGCGCCATTGTCTTTTAGGCAACATAGTTGTGTCGAAAATTATAGCAAATGAACTGAAATGAAATGCGTACTAAAGAAGAAGGGATTATGTACAGATTTTAAAGACATGGTGATAGTAAACTTTTGCCTCTATCTCAAATTCGTGCGAACAAAAACTGTTTTTCTTCTCTGCTTTTCGCTCAATATTTATATTCATCACATCTCTCTTGAAATGGGGAACGAGGGTTCTTTGGCGGACCGTACCAAGGGTTGCTCGTATCATGGGCAGAAGTTGCGGTGTATGCTTTTATTAATATAGTTATCAAATGTCCAGATTATGTAATGTGTCTATCGTTGTTCACTACCTTTAGTGAAGCGAAAGGTCTTGCTACCACAATATAGTGATCCGAGTCGATATTTGTCGCTCGGATCAGTCATACATCCACCACATGCCACAAGATATTTTCCTGCCAAGTTTTGACATTAATATTCTTCAAAATGTTTAATATTCATGACCAAAACTTCGGCTATATACATACATTATTTACATGCTCATAAAATAGAACAATACAAGTGATTGTAACCAAACAATTCTATGTCCCGTTAACAAAAACAGACAGCAAATTGGGAGGTACCGTTCTATGAGGGTTAATATAGCCCTCATAATTTTCAGGTAGGAAGTGGTATGTCACCAACAAAGACTAAATAAATATTGAAATATTCAAAATACCGTAAATGGGAAGGTACAGTCCTATTGAGACTATATAAAACCGTAGACCTATTCCAACAAATTTCTGGTGAAAATTTCTGTACCCTCAATGAAGGCAAAATACCTAATGTCAGTCATTTTGGTGATGAGGCCACAACCTTGAAAATACCAAAAATTGGGAGGCACCGCTCTATGAGGGCTATACCGAAAAATGTTCAGATAAAAAGTTGTATACACCTTACGAAGACTAAATACCAAATTTCAGCCGTTCGATAATGAAGGTAAAACCTTCATAACACGGAAAATCGGGGGATACCGTTCTATGGTTCGGTTACATTAGAAAACATGGTTTCTATACGAAAACGTTTTGGTCCATATGACTTATAAAAATATTTATTTTTCTTCTATAAGAAGAACTATTTGCCTTCTATAAGAAAACCTATTGACCTTGCGGTCTTCCGTTCAGACTTAGACTTCCACCATAGTATGATAGGTAATTGTGTCCATACTTTCTGAAAAAATGGTCGAATCCCTATGACTTTTGTGCACCAACTTGTATTCGCTTTCTCCAAGTTCTTACTTCTTGAAGTAATAGTTTAAACGCTCCAAAAACCTGGCGGCACCAACTGAACTGGGTAGTACGTAAGATAACCCGCGAAAGGAGAAACCGATTTGGTCCAAACATTGTACATTGTCGGAAGACGTCAGAAGTATTGTGTGTTACTTCTTTTCTTTAGGTCTGAGGCTGAGGGTATTTCTCTGTCGGCCTAGCCGACTGATACTTTTTTACTTATTTGGTATAGCTTCCATACTGGGTACCCCCTTATTTGTTGTATTTTGACGATTTTAGCTACATTTGTTGAACGAACTATCTGTAATTTGATATTTGAGGTTTCCAGTAGTCACAAAACTTCTTCACTAAAAATTGTCAACATAGGTTATCACTTTAATAAAGCTCCCATATAAAGGTACCGGCAGAATGAAGACATTTTTACATACATTTTGTGGACCTAATATATATGTGGTCAAAAAACATCTACACCTAAAATTCTGGATAGGAATGGAAACTTAATATTCCATTTTAGTTCAGAATATTTTTATGGTACAACTTAACGAATTTTTATTTGTTTTTGCTAGGAGAAGCTAATGCCTTCTGAAAGATGGGCCTGAATTTTCCACTTGTGTTGCTTTGACTTGCCAGCGGAATAATTAGGCCCACTGTTTATGATAGCTTCTGTATCTTCCTCACTAATGCTTTGTTGTTGTTGTTGTATATTCTTTGTTTCGCCATCACCTGCGATCTCCTGTAGGATCTTGGTCTTTTTATACCCTCCACCATAGGATGGGGGTATATTAAGTTTGTCACTACGTTTGTAACTACTCGAAATAATCATTGTAGACCCCACAAAGTATATATATTCTTGATCAGCGTGCAATTCTCCATCGATATAGCCATGTCCGTCCGTCTGTCCGTCTGTGGAAATCACTCTAGCGTCCGAACGGATTGACGTAGGTTGATGAAATTTTGGGAAAATATGTTATATTTACGTAGGACTTTTGGTATTGAAAGCGGGCTATGTAGGTCCACGCTTTCGTATAGCCCCCATACAAAATGACGCGTGACGCGTCGTCGTTTTAAGGAATTTTTAAGATATTTGTCCCATTTTACCACCGAATTGGTTTTAATTTGGGACTTTGTGTCTCCAGAGGCCAAAAAACATTCCTAGCAAAGTTGGGTTATATAGGTACACGTTTTGGTATAGTCCCCATATAAGGCCCCATATAAAGTACGCGTCATTTTAATATATTTTGAATGTATTAGACCCATTTGACCACAGAATTGGTTGTAATTTGGTATTTTATGTCTCCAGAGGCCAAAAAACATTCCTACCAAAGTTGGGTTATATAGGTCCACGTTTTGGTATAGCCCCCATATAAGGCACCATATAAAGTACGCGTCATTTTAATATATTTTGAACGTATTAGACCCATTTGAGCACGGAATTGGTTGTAATTTGGTACTTTGTGTCTTCAGAGGCCAGAAAACATTCATATCAAAGTTGGGTTATATAGGTCCACGTTTTGGTATAGCCCCCACATAAGGCCCCTTATAAAGTACGCGTCATTTTAATATATTTTGAATGTATCCGACCCATTTGAACAAAGAATCGGTTGTAACTTTGTATTTGTGTTTCCAGAGGCTAAGAAACATTTCTACAATAAAATGTTTATATAGGTCCACGTGTTGATATAGCCCCCATAATACGATATCTCCCGATTTTCGATATTTTGAAGGTTTTAGCCTCTTTATCACACCGAGATGGCTGAAATTTGGTATTTAGTCTTCTTTAGGCTTATAAAACTTTCCCCCAGAAATTTGTAGGTATAGGTCCACGCCATCATATAGCCCCCATAGAACGGTACCTTCCGAATTTCGGTTTTTTGAAGGGTGTGGTCACATTAATCCACCGAAATGGCTGCAATTTGTGGTGGAGGGTATAAAAAGTTCGGCCCGGCCGAACTTAACGCTTTTCTTACTTGTTCCCTATTCCAAAGGTATAGGCGTTTTGCGTTTTCTAAGTGTACTGAACTTTGCTAGAGAGTTTATAATTTTAGCGTGACCTGGTATCCATAAAGCATACAGAACCGTGTTGAGGGTAGTTGTTGATCTATTTTGCACAGTCAATCACTGCATTTGATTCCACCGGACCAATCGAAGAGATATTTCGGTCTCTGGTTTTTCAATAAAGTGTCCTTGGTAAAGACGTCGGGTCTTTCTTCCTAAATTTTATACAGACGAGCTGCGGCTGTCTTTGTGTGGTATAGATGCTGAAGGCATCTGTAATTTGATTTACAGTCCTAGTTACGCTATCCAACCGAAAATCAAGTCATTTTTTGTTAAAGCAGTAGGTATTAGTGCTAGAATTACATCGATACCCAAAGCTTTGTCGGGTATTAATGTTTCACACAATCCAACTACAATTGTTTCGAGTCTCCGGTGTGACCCGTTGTAATCCTTTATACATTTTAATGTTTTTAGTAATATTTCCTTACCCCAAGCTGTATCCCTTTCCTCAACTATTATAATGTGTTGTTAAGTAGTTCATTGTGTTGTACATACGTATAGTTGCTTGTAGGATGCTCTAGTGTCGATGTCATTGTCCAACAACAAGAAAAGAAAATAATATTGTTTCTGTGAAAATGACAACAATAATCACAAAAAGTAAATATTCCTTACTGCAAAGAAAAGAATGAAACCATGCCATTGTTATTCGACAGTGAAAAGAAAATGCTGGCTGCTGTTCTAGTTGTATGTCTGAGTGTCCATTTGTTGGTGTTCTCAATTCAATCCGGCAAAAGTAACTTGAGTCTCAAAACAATTTTGGCATTCATTTGAAAATGAATTGTGCCTTAGTTTTCTTCAATTTTTCTGGGTGATATTTTAATGAAAAATCACTATGAAAAGAAGAAAACCAAAAATAACCTTGACATGTTTGGGTGTAGTAATAACATGAATGAATGAATTTTATGATTTTATTTCTGTTATACTTATTGTCATTTAATAATAATTTTCAGTATTGACAAAGGGCAAATTGTTTGGTTTTAGGATTAAATTAAAATATCACAAGCAGTGATGTTTTTATGTACTTTGGTTATGAGGTTATGGTAGAATGATGATATCAAGCCTTTGTTAAAGTATCTTTGTGGTGATTTTAGTCTTTAATGACTATATTTCTAAAACTTTTATCAAACCACCCACATTTTCAATTAATGGAAACATTTTTACTTCTCTCAGTCCTTTATTATTGATTAAATACGTTACTATTGTCACCACTACCACAACAAGTATAAAGGAGCAGCAAAAACAACACATGACCTCATTAACTGTCATTTTATAATAGAGATAATCATTTTATTGTATTTATTTGATAACCATTAAATAAGAGTTTTCTATAGTTTTAATCACTACGTCGGTCATCATTTAACCATCCTCAAATAATTAAAAAAGGTTATGTTATTAAATCTACTTTATTTTAATTTTATTGATTGGTTTATTTGTTATAATTTATCAGGCAGTAATTATAATGTTGGGCGTTGTTGCACAACAACTTCGGAGATGCTTGTTGTAGATAATATCGAAAAATACAAAGAGTCTATTTTAATTGAAAATGTAAATGTGTGTTTGTTTTGCGGCTATGTTAAGCATTAATTAAAATTTCAATTTGTTCAATTTGTAAATACATTAAATAATTAGAATATTAAATGGATCAGTAATTATACTGAAAAAATTGTTTTTGTTGCAAATGCAGATGAAAAGAGCAATGCCCTTATGGTCACGAGTTTTACTCAAATTACTTTTTTAACGGTGATATTACATTTTAATGTAAAGCTGGGCCCTATTCCACGAAACAACTTATCGCTTTTCACTTTGCACTTATCAAAAATTAGGAGAAGAAAATGTTAGTGGAACAGAAATTAAAAAGAGAGCAAAAAATTGTTAAGAACTTAGGCACTCAATTAACATATCACTTACCAAAAATAACGGTTCTGTGGAACACAAAAATGTGAAAATGTTCAAAAATATTGCTAAGTGCAAAGTGAAAAGTTGATAAGTTGTTTCGTGGAATAGGGCCCTGGTTAACATTTCCTCAGTATTCCAGTCATGTAAAATGAACTAAAAAAGTAAGCAAAGGTTATAGTCAAACAAGGCCGACAATGTGATAACCGACAACACTACCCCTGGGAATTAGCTTTCCTTAATGGTACAATGATTTTTTTTATAATAACAAGTAAACGAGCAGATTTTTCCACACCCTCCACAATGAAATATTTTGAACTTATTGGATATCGCCCACGTAAATAAAATTTGGAAGGCTATTTCTTGACGTTTCCATTGATCTTGATTTACGTGCTCAGATAACAGAGTTACAACCTAATATATCCAGTTATTTCTTTGTAGTGTAATCAGAAGCACGCTAGATGTCGCAGTTATAGATCAATAGTCACGAGATTTTGCCCGATGTAAGAGTTTAGGTCGAAGAACATGCCTACAATTTTGGATGATGATCTCATATTATCTAGTGGGATAAAAATTTAAAATTAAGTCCATATTTTACTTCCTGGAGGGCAGATACCAGCAAAGAGCCTACATATGGAAAAAGAACTACTGACCTTTCCCCTAATGCAAATTGCAATAATGTGCCTCCGGGCCTACTACCTACTGCCTAATATATAATAGGTTTTGTGTAGAATGCAATATTTTCTTCCCATGCTACAATTTGTCTCTACCACGATAGATAAATTCCCAGCATTATTGCAAATTACGTGGAACCCTAGCCATAAATTTGTTTGCATTCAAATTATTTGAATTTCTACTCAGTATTAGTTGTTTCTTACCAGTTAAAATATATTTTTGATATCACAATATATATCCAAAATGAACTATTTTCGAAATACCCTCAAAAACAAAAAATCGCGTGCATTTCCAAGCATATGTATGGTATGTATAGATCTTCAATAAACCCTCAATGTTCCCTTTAAAATTTGTATATAGCATTTGCAGTGCTCAATAAAATTGGAGCTGTGTCCATCTATCGAACATTTCTCGGTCAGGTATGGCAAATTGCATTGTAGTTGGGTATATTTGCAGCGGCTTTATATTTATTTATATTAGGTGTATTCCAAAAAGGAACCTGATATTCAAAGAAAATGTATAGGTGTATCAGAAGGGCTACCAATGTCAACTTTTATTGGAAATGTATAATGATATACATAGTTGTTCCACAAATATCCCAGTAGAGACAAGGGAGGCTTCTTTTATATGAATGAGTGCATCCCGATTCATGATAGCTCAATGATAAGCGACCTACTGTTTATCGTCGAGAAGATTTTCATGGCTGAAATACTCAGAAAATGTCACCATCATTTTTTTTATTCCTTTATTGTTCCACTTGGGAGCATAGGGCTTCTACAAGAAAATTATATCTTATTTTATCGATACATATGGTTTTTATATCATTGATTGATTTATTTATTCGTAGTAATTCATTTTAGATTGTTCTGCGCCATGTGTTTTTGGACGTCCTGGACGTCGAGATCCTTGAGGGTTCCATTCTAGAGCCGCACGAGGAATGCTGGTCACCGGTTTTCTTAAAGTGTGCCCAATTCATCTCCACTTCCGTCTAGCGATTTGCTTTATAATAAATTCTTCTCTCGTCCTGATATGTAGATCTATGTTTGAGATAGTGTTTGGCCCAAATATGCCACAGATTATTTGGAGACACTTGTTGATGAATGTTTGAAGTTTTTGGGCTACATTTTTTGATATGAGCCATGTTTCACTACCATAAAGAAGTGTTGACTTTACACATGAGTTGAACATTTTTAATTTGGTGTTCTGGGATATTTGTGCTGCTGCCCAAATAATAAAAGCTTTTGAAAAACTTGATATGGTGATTTGAAATCGTAAAGCTGCAATCGACCGAGTTGTTTATTCGCATTGCAAAAGTTTTGCCAATATTAACATCCAGGTCTGCTTGTCTTGTCAGTATAACTAGCTCATTCAATTTTTGTTGCATATCAGAGAATTTGTGGGATAGTAAGCAAATATCGTCCGCATACGCTAGATATTCTAGATGTTTGTGCATATCCCATATAATTCCTCTTTTCTTGTGAGACAGCTTCAACATAATTTCGTCTAGAACAACGGCGAATAGTAGTGGCGATAGTGGGCAACCCTGCTTAACCCCAGCATTGGTATAAAAGGGGTCAGTAATGGTCCCGTTGTGACGCACGTGAAGGGCTGCGTTGTCGTACATTGCTTTGATTAAGCGGATTAGCGTCATCGGGGTTCCGTTATTTTTCAAAGCTTCCCATATAGCGTTTCTTTTTATTGAATCAAAAGCTTTTTTGAAGTCGATAAAGACGATGTATAGTGGTGATCGCCATTCAATGGACTGTTCAATGACAATACGAGGAGTGTTTGTTTGGTCTAAACAGCTTCTATGTGGCCTGAAGCCAGCTTGCTCTTCTTGTAATGATAGTTCGACACATTCCAACCTGTTATTTATTATAATTGCTAGTATTTTTTTTTTGTATTGTGTTCAGCAGTGTAATACCCCTCCAATTATTGCAATCCTTGAGGTCATTTTTCTTTGGCAGTTTCACTATGGTTCCTTTTGTCCACGCTTCTGGTAGCTGTTCTAATAACCAAGCTTTCTGTATGTGCGGCGCTAGTATTTCTGCCGATGCTTGAGAGTTCGTTTGTAGGAGTTCAGGTGGAATGCCGTCTTCTCCTGGAGCTTTGTTTGTTTTCAGTTTATCGATTGCCTTTTTTATTTCAGTTATGTTCGGTTCTTCAACGTTTATGTTATGGTTTACTGATTCATTTTCGCGGCTGTTCAAATTTATGTTCTCATATTCAGCATAGCTTACGTTGCTTATCGATTCGAAGTGTTGTCTCCATCTGCGGGTTTGCTCTTCTGTTGTTGTTAGCAGTCGTCCCTGTTCGTCTTTTATAATCTGGTTTTTGTACATATTTTGGTTAGCTATTTGTCCAATTATTTTGTGAAGCTCTCTCATATTATTCGCTCCTGCTGCAGCCTCCGCTTCGTTTGCCAAGTTTCGTAGATATCTTCTTTTATCGGTTCTTGCTGAACTCTTTACGGCTTTCGCAGTCTCTTTATATTGTGGTCTGAAGTCCGCGTTATAATTCTGCAGTCTTTTTAGGCGGTTTCTTTGTAGTATTAGTTCCCATGTTGTCTCTGATATCCATTTTTTCCTCCTTTCATATTGCCTGCATCCAATTTTAGTGTTTCCTACCTCGCGTAGCATATTGCACGTATGTTCCCACGCGTCGTCGGTTACTGGTAGGCAATTTCTTAGAGTGTTCCCAATTTCTTCCTTTACTTCATTGCACTTTAACTAAGATGTATTGAGACGTTTACACGTTTTTGCCATATTTTTATGTCTTTTTTTAATTTGATTTTTATTGATGTGACAACTAACTCATGATCGCTGTCGATATCAGCTCCCCGTTTTGAGCGAACGTCCTGCAATGAACCTCTCCATTTTCGGCCAATGCATATATGGTCTATTTGGTTCCTGGTTATACCGTTTGGCGATGTCCATGTATATTTGTGTATGTTTTTATGTGGAAACAATGAGCCACCGATGACCAAGTCAAAAGATTGACAGACTTCAATAAAACGTTCACCGTTGTTGTTTTTTGACCCCATTGCATGTTTTCCCATAATATGGCTCAAACCATCATTGCTGCTACCAATTTTTGCATTTAGGTCCCCCATAAGATAGGTATATCCCTCTTCGGAACGCTATGTAGTGTTGCCGTAAGTTGATTGTAAAATTCGTCTTTAACTGCATCGTCAGCGTCTTCGGTTGGTGAGTAGCATTGTATTATTGTGACGCACTTCTTTATTGTTGTATGAAAACGAGCGGTGATAATGTGATCAGAGACAGGAGTCCATGATTTAAGTGATTTTGCAACATTTTTTGCTATTAAGAACCCTACTCCGCTTTCACACCGATTCTCTTTGCCGCTATGTAAAATAGTATTACCCTCTGAGGATGTTGTTTTATTACTATTGCACCATCTCATCTCACTGTTGCCTAGAATGGCTATATTAAATCTTTCTATTTGATACTCGAGTTGTGCCATTCGCGCTGTCTCCCTAAGCGTCCTTACGTTCCATTGTCCGATTCTAATCCGATTTCGTGTGCCGATAGTCGTCAACGTGGGGATATTGTTATCATTTTCGTTTCTTGTAGATGTTTCGTTAATCAGGTTTGGTTTCGGATAAGCAGGTGATTGGCCTGTTGTATCCTATGATGGTGCTGGGGCTGCCAGCTTTTAGACGCCATCCCGTCTAGGTTTAGATACACGTTTGTATAGCGAACCGCTTGCTTCAAGGCCGTCATCCGCTCTCCGCTGTTCAGTCGCCGTTTTTCAATTTCTGACACGCCGACCGATATCCAGTGGTAACCATACCAGCATATCCAGCTTCTGCTCACCAAAGGTACTAAGGGACCAGCTGCCGTCCCTTAGGCTAGTTTTTGACCACCCCCGAGTATTTTATTTCCTCGGTACCCGCCTTATTACTGAGATAAGATGAGCTTCCCCAATTCGCCAGATGGGAGGGTCCCGATGGAGGAACTAGCAATGCCCACACGGGGTCACCATCATTACTGAGGGATATTTTGCCACCGTTGAAAATTTCATATGGCCTGTCCTAGGAACGGAACCGCATCAGCGTGAAAGGCGGTGTGCATACCATTGCACCACGGTGGCACCCTATTAGATATGTCAGAACATGTAAATTTATTTTTTTTTTTGATTTTTGAAGAATAGACTTCGGAGAAATTTAATATGCTCAAAGCAAAAAAAAAAAACAAATCATTATGTCTCTTCGTTTCTAATATTATTCCATAGAGTGGAGCTTTATTTCAACTTCACATCAGCTTCGTACGCAAAATGTCGTGGGATCGATTCCCCGGCGACGTAACATCAAACTTTCGTCGGTGGCAAAATACACTAAGGTAGTAATGTTGGCGACATCTCCTGAGAATTTCAGCCATATACAACTTCTCTAAAAGTGGTGTCTTAAAACACGCCGTTCGAACTCGGCGATAAACTGTAGGTCCCAAGCTTAATGTGAAAAGGTCGCAGAATCGACAAAGTTATTTCTTACAATAAGATTATTTGTTCATAAAGTAATTTTGATTTTCTGAAAGCTAATTACAGTGATGTAGGGTATCACATGGTCGGCTCCGTCCGACTATAACCTTTGCTTACTTGTTTTATCTAATTCAATTAGCTAAAAACTGGCGTACTGTTATATAAGGGCTATACCACAACGTAGGCAAATGTCCATAATTTTTGATAGAGAAGTTTTTAACCACTAAAAGCTAAAGGACACTCAATCTTGCCCGAAAATGTAGATACATATTAAAAAAAATGAAACACCGTCCGACAATTTTCAAAAAATTTTGTTACACTTGAACCGGACTATATACGTTTGAAAGTATAGGCAAAATGGAGTATAATGGTATTTTTAATTTTTCGTTTTCTCATCGTTTTGACATTTTAGAGGTCAAACAAATTTCAAAGGTCAAATTTTTTCCAAAAAAATGTTAAATACTTGTAATCGTCGTACGATGCTGGTATTGGTGTCATATTAAAGAGGAGAGTATAGGCTTTATATAATAATTATAAATTATTGCATTCCAGGATAAAAAGGACATCAAAAATATCCTTGAAAAATTAAGTCAAAAGTGATCATTTTCAGGCGCATATTTCCTAAACCGCGAAGAATTTTGATTTGCTCATGGAGGCAAAGTTGTAGCTCTTGTCATAAAGAACATCAAAACCCCTAGAAAAAGTTATAGAAGATGATGAATATGAGGTTTCGTTGATTTCATGTGTTCAGAATTTATATTCTTTATGACAAGAGCTACAACTTTGCCTCCATGAACAAATTAAAATACCAAAACGTTTACAATTTTTGTTGGAGACTTTTTGACAAATGCTAAATTACAGGTAATTTGGACAACAAATGTAGCTAAAATACTAAAATAACCTAAAATTGGAAGGTACAATTATATGGTTGCTATACATAAACATTGACCTATGTCTTTTGAAGGTTTTAGCACACTATTTTACCGAGATTGCTAAAATTTGATATTTGGTCTTCTTTGGGATACAAAACCTTCTCCTAGAAATTAGTTTGAATGGGTCCACGTTTGGATATTTCTCGCATAGAACGGC
The DNA here is from genome assembly GCF_047663935.1 of Musca autumnalis. Taxonomy (NCBI): domain Eukaryota; kingdom Metazoa; phylum Arthropoda; class Insecta; order Diptera; family Muscidae; genus Musca; species Musca autumnalis. Next base: position 57,492 of record NW_027411706.1, read on the forward strand.
TTTAGCTACATTGATAATTTCTGTATCTAATTTGCTGCATTATATACAGAAATTGGTGAAATTTGGTCTTCTTTGATGCTACTAAACTTTCACTTCGTCTGAATAGATCCACATTTTGATATAACCAACATAGAACGGTATTTACCGATTTTCGGCATTTTGAAAGTTTTAGCCACATTATTTTACCGAAATGGTTTTATGTGTCTTATGACACCACTTGTAGAGTGGTTTTTCTAAGGCAAGTTCTTGTTTCCCCTGAGTCAATCAAATTTATAGAACCGGCCTGCGTGTGATTGTCATTTTGGTAATCGTTTATTCGTATCCATATTTACTTTGGATATATAAGAAATTACGAAACTAATAAAGAATTACTTGTGTGACCTATTTTCCAATAATAAAACGTGTCTCTAAATTTCCATATCCGTGGAGTCATTATTTCGAAGTCACTCCTTGTGTAAATATCCCCCGGTTATTGAAATCATTAACATTTAAGGACAAATTACAGTCAGAAGAGCATTTACCGAATAATTTGAAGACATGCATACACATGTACATTGAACAACTAAACATACATACATACATATGTTGAGTTTATGACTATTTTTTTTTACTGCAATATAAAAATTAATGACAGCTCTAGTTCTTTCTATGTGAAGTTTCCGAGAAACTCTATTTGTTATTGCATTTTTTTACTGTAGGTCATCAATTTCACATAATAGTCATCAATTTATCCAATTGATGTGGTGTCAATTGTATTTTGATAGTTCAGAATACAATTTCGTATCAACAGTCATTCTTTACTACAATAACAAAAATGTTTCCATTTTAAGAGTCACTTATGATAAGTCTACTGCGTATAATTTGTTATTTATGGTAAGTAAAACTTTTAGCATAAAATATTTGTTTGATTTTCGCAAATACTTCAATGGTCAAGTTTTCACACGCAATAAAAAAACAATAACGAAGTGTGCTTTAGCTGTTGTTTGTTTATCATTATTCAAGACACTGATCATCTACCAATAACATACAGGCATTACAGACCTTGTCAAAAGTCTTAGAGTTTCATAATACATATTTCAGCTTGGAGGACACCTTGTAATCAATGGCCATAAATCAGTCGGAAGCCAATTGGAAAATACTTACACATACAAATGGTAATATTCAAAAATGTTTTACAATCGTTGAAGTTGAGGTTCACCATTTAATAAGTCGCGAACTGTGAATATATTTTATAAAATATGAATATATTTATATTAATTGAAGTGTTTTAGCCGGGGTCGCATAAAATGAACCATAACAAATAATTTATGTGGAAGCTGCGTTGGTGGTAATATTAAAAAATGGGTAAAAATGTGTTGAAGTTTACAAGTTTTTTTGTGTTCTTTCTTGATTTCTGATCAAACCAAGGAACATTCAGAGCTGAGTTCAAAGAAAGAATTGAAGAATACCCCTTGGGCAACATGGTTCTAATGTATGACTTTTCGATATATACACTGCATCCCCCTAAAATCGATGCTGACATTTTGAAGTTTTGGAATCTGGGTTTTTTTTGAATTTTTCTTATAATTGGAGGGCGCAACCAGATAATTACCCAAACTATTTATTGGATTGTAGAACTCGTGATTCCACGTCGTTTGATGTATATCTCATGAGTGTGCTTCTTACAGCTCCCAAGTAATAGGAGTCCAAAGTCGAAATTTTGGTGCGTAAATTTTCTTTAAAAACATATTTTTTGGCTTCAAAAGTTACAACTGTGATTAATGTACCCTTGAACCCCGCGTGATTTTAGTTTCTTTACGCGCCGGATCTAATGAACCCTTCCGCTTTCAAATCCATCCACTAAAACGGCGGTTATAGATACCTTGAAAGTAGGAAATTCTGCAAAATTATATTTTGATGATTCCGCGCATTGAACCGCAATTATCTTTGGTTATTTTTACATAAATGGAATCCTTTATACGCGATTATATTATTTTCCAAAACCGTGTGGCATAAATTACCGAGATTCTGGAGTAATATTCGTATTTCGTATAAAATAGAATTTGGTAGCACATCCGCGGTTCTTGACGAATTTGTTTAAAATTTGTTATAATGACGTATTTTTTATAGGCGGTCACTGAAATCGGATGCGCCTTATAATCTTATGTACATCGCGCAATTTTTACCCACATAAAGGTTTTTTGAACAGTAAGATGAAGCTGACGGCACACTTTGGCCGCTGAAGGAAAAGTGGAAAAATCGCTACATATTGATAGAGATGCACTCGCTGTATCTGAAAACCGCATGCGCCTTAACTGATTTTAACGAATTCGCGAATTATACGTTTTTTAAGTTTTATGTTTTTTCTTTGGTTGTAATTTCAATATTACTTTCTATTTCATAATCCTATTGTTTATCAAAGTAAGCAAATACACTTTCGTGTTTGTCATCGCATTTTCCCTGAAGAAGTTTCAGCGAAGTCCGTCAGTCCTTGCATCGAAATTTAGCGAAATAGTAGAATAACTCCCAAAAATGTTTTTTTCTATTTTTCGTATTAAACAAAAATGTATATTTTTGAAATAATGTCCAACAATAAGTTTTCGTCTTTTGTTGTTGCTGTAATATGGCAGTTATAAATCCTATCGTTAAATTTTTGGTCTCATATTTTTCTACGCGTTGTCTAGAATCTGTATGTATTTTTAATTTATTTTTTCGAGTTTTATTTGGACTCTAAATTAGAATAAATTAAATTTACTCCAAGATTTTTTCAGTATTTCTTGATTTTCCGCGAAAATAGAAATACATTTAGTAAATATTTAGGCATCTACGGATAGATATTAAATGCTGTTAACGCTTTATATATACATACATTTTCTTATTACAGCAAAAATTTAATTTTTAAATATTTGTTCTTTATAAGGGAATAAAACCCCCCATAACTTTGGAGCGCAGCATCCAATTTTGTGAAAGCGAACAGATTTGAAACCACGACTTTTTTCTTAATCTATGTACCAAAAATTGCGGATGTGCTCGCAAAAAAATTTTTAACATTTCTTCCAATGGAATTGTAAAGTTGTGACTTTTGTTGGGCTCACATCTGTACTATAGTCGCACAATGTTCATGTGCTACAACACACAGTGGTTAAAAAAGGAACGTTATTGTTAACATGAAATCAAAGAGCTACAATTACATATCCTATTTAAAGCAAACCATCACTGGCATCAGACCTTAAATTGCTACTTCTAAATAATCTACTAATACATACATAGTCGGGAATATTTGAGATCTCTCAAAATAAAATTATTTTTATATCCTCAGAATTTATGCTAACGAAATTGAAATAATTGTTTTATACCCCAAGTATGTTTAGACGACATCCGTTTCAGACAATTTGGAGTTGATTTAGCCATGTCCTTCCGTTACCTCCCTCACAAAAGTTCGAAAATGTTCGGAAAAATTGTGCGATAACTCTTGAAGGGAGTAACCGATTTGGTCCATACTTCGCACATCGTGAAATTTCTAGTAGGCTTAGACGAGGTTTCAATATGGACCAACTCTGAACCTTCCTTTGGGTACTTCCCACAAAAAATTTCGGAAAATTTTAATTTAGGACCTTCTCTCGAATTGCCTTGATTTTTAATGAACCAAATTGTATTCAATGCCCTCCAATACGACGGTACAAGTTTCATCGGAGGCAAGACCATGCTTCCTGAGAAAACATCGTGAAAGCTACAAAAAACCCTAATGACACCGTGTGTAGTTGTTGGAGCGAACGGATCTGCCGATTCCGTACAAAAGTTGGCCTTCGTAATATTTTGTCCAAGCATAGTTTAAGTTCGAAGATAAGCCATATCGGTCCACTCCATCAGTTACCTCCCCCACAAAAGTTCAAAAATTTTGAGAAAAATTGTGCGCACGATAACTCTTGAAGGGAGTAACCGATTTAGTAAATACTTTACACATCCTAATATATCTACCCGATAAAGATCAAATTCGAATATGGACTATATTTGTCCACTCCTTCGGGTAGCTATCACACAAAATTTCGGATAAGTTGAATTTGAGACCTGCTCTACAATCAGTTTCTGTTAAAGCATCTTGCATTCGCTGCCTCAATTGCTAAGGTAAAGGTTTTTTCATGGCAAGTATATACTTGAGAAAACAGCGCAAAAGGTGTAAACAATCAGTTTGGTCCAAAATTTGGCCTTCGTCATATTTTTCCAAACATAGTTTCAGTGCAAAAATGAGCAACAACATTCGGTACTTCCCCCCAAATATTTTAAAAATGTCACTGTTTAAAGAGATATTATGTCGTCCGTGGACAAGTCCTTGCTTCCTGGCATATACGATAACCTTTTGCTTCCAAAAGTTATTCGATGGCCTACTGAAATGACTAGTGGGCGCGATATCTATCGAAAAAATACGACTGCAAAAATAATATCCACTTCTATAATGGACTATGTCGGTCTGTTCCTTAAAGTACCTCCTTCGCAACACTTTTGAACTTAAATCCTAATCCACTTCTTACTCGGTAAGCTCAAATGTCCAAAAACGGCTACAAAATTCTGAAAAGACCCTAAATACATTGGATCTGTCCGTAGATTAAAGTTTCAATTCTAATAGGCTGAGGGTATGTCTCGGTCGGCAAAGCGACTAATACTTTTTTAGTTGTTTTAAACGATTTCAAGGTCTTCGAGTGCAGTAATCATGTAATTTTAAAGAATTTTTTACAAAAATCGGAATCGTCATTAACATCTGCTTTTAAACGTTGGGAACCATATGATGTATACGTAGTGTCATTACTAATGCGCAACAGGTCCAAACTATCTACAATAATGTTTTTGGTTAAATAAAGTTATTGTCATTAAGGTTCTTTTCAAATGTTGATATTTCACGCAAAAATAAGAAGTGCCAAAAAATAAAAAAAGGAATGCTTAAGGTTAGAAAGCTAACCTTAAATTGGATTTAAGATAAAGAATTTGTGTCTCTCGCCCTAGAGTAAAAAGGTAAACGTACCCACTGTAGGACAAATAACGAATACATACTATTATCGATGTTAACCACATAGTTTCATTTACACCAAAGTACAGGCACCACTCTGGAGGTGGCAAAACAAAACCTACGAAGTTCAGCATTGTTTATGTACCGGAAAATACAAAATAAAAACAAACCTTGAATGAAAAATGTGTAACAATTTATTTTTTATGTTTATTTTCCCTTTCATTTTGATCCATTGTCCTTGTTTTGTCTGTTTCGTATTTTGCTGTTTTTCCTGATATTTTGTTGTTATCACATCGTGAAGATTTATATGTTTGGTGGCTTTTAACGTTGGTTAAAATAGCTCTCATCACACTCAAACGCGCTCAAGCACACGTACATACATATATTTTGATATACAATCTATTTACTGTAGTAGCTCTATAGCATATTTGACCAAGGGCCAAGTTTTTGTTGTTGTTAACAAAAACAAATGCAAATTGTTTAACATTCATTGTTATTTTATGCCACATTAAATTTTCTACAGAAATAAATTTATATACTATGTGAAAAACTGTTAACAAAAAAGTAAACAGGGGAGATTAAATCTGTTGCGTAAACGGATTGTGGTCACTTATGAAAGATTTCACAAGTCACTTCGAACAACGAAAAGGTAAAGGTAAAGTAAAGGAACCATTCTAGGAAAATAAGTTAAACGTTTGCTTAAACAAAACATATTTTTTCAAATGAAGATCAGTATTAAACGATTGACTAGCAATACTTGTTTTCAATAAGATGAACTTTTAATAGCACTGTGCAACACTAAAATTATTAACCATATTCTGACACCGCAGCGGGATAGAAGACCAAAAACGAGAGGACACGTGTCTCGCCGTTTTTTCGTATCTCATAAACTTTCGCGGTTATAGGCCTCCAAAGGTTTGGGGCTTTGATGTAAAAAGGTCATTTAGTCAGGACTATATCTTCCAAACCGTTAGGAAATTTGAATTTAGAGGTAAAGTTGTAGCTCTTGTCTTAAAAAACAAAAATTGTGAACACTTATAACACTGTGACACAAAATGGAACTCAAAGTCTGGGGGGTGGAAAATTTCTTTTGAATATGAAATCCCTTGATGAGTATACTAGGAACCCAAGAGAAAATTTTCGCCATAGGTCAAGTTTCTGAGATATCGCGCGATGAAGTTTTTGATTTTTTCCCTATAATACTTGGGAAAATAGCTCCATATCTCTGTTTGGCGTTGTTGTAGCTTCGTTTTGTGGTGACATGTCTACAGTGAAATCGATTGGCGAATCTTTTTGTAGAGCATTACATTCTTCTAACACAATGCCTTTCATGTCCTTTTCGTCCTTTATTTCTTGAACCGTGGTGAAAGTACCACAAGATGAGATTTTTCAGCATCCAAATATTCTACAAAAATGTTGCTCAGAAGATTTTAGGTACGGTTCCCTTTGACAACTAATCGATTTTGTCCCGTTTTCAATGTCCTTTTTGACATTTAATCGGTTTTGGTTCAGAAATAAACTATGTTTTGTTTTTCTGTATATTCGTCATTGGTATGTACACATAACTATAGGTTATTGCTTCTGTAGACATCTGGGGTGCTTCTGAAATATTTACCACAAATAGCTATTGTAATGATGAACACGTTAATAACAAATTTTCTTGGAGTATAGATCCGGTTATCTCAATTTTGGAACCGGATATTCCGACATTAAAACCGATTTTTGAACCGGTTTTAAGTAACCGATTAAACTTATATGTATACCGTTAAAAAGCTTATAGAGTTGTCAATCAAATTAAATTAATTCGCTTCTGAAAACTTTGTTAGTTGCAATTCTAGAACAAAAAACCGTTTTCTTAAACCGTTTTTAAGGAAAAATATCAATACGCGCAAATATGGAGATCAAAGGCTGGGGGCGAAAAATGCTTTTTGGCGATGAAATTCTATGAAGATAACATTACGAACCCGGAAGGACAGTTATGCCGTAGGTCAAACTTCTGAGTTATGGCGAGATTAAATTTCGTTAGGGTTTTTGTCATGTAGGTATGTATAGTTTGTCAAGAAAGAATTCATTTCGCTATAACTCAGAAGTTTGACCTACGGCTTAATTGTCCTTCCGGGTTCGTAATGTTATCTTCATCGAATTTCATCGCCAAAAAGCATTTTTCGCCCCCCAGCCTTTGATCTCCATATTTGCGCGTATTGATATTTTTCCTTAAAAACGGTTTAAGAAAACGGTTTTTTTTTGTTCTAGAATTGCAACTAACAAAGTTTTCAGAAGCGAATTAATTTAATTTGATTGACAACTCTATAAGCTTTTTAACGGTATACATATAAGTTTAATCGGTTACTTAAAACCGGTTCAAAAATCGGTTTTAATGTCGGAATAACCGGTTCCAAAATTGAGATAACCGGATCTATCCTCCAAGAAAATTTGTTATTAACGTGTTCATCATTACAATAGCTATTTGTGGTAAATATTTCAGAAGCACCCCAGATGTCTACAGAAGCAATAACCTATAGTTATGTGTACATACCAATGACGAATATACAGAAAAACAAAACAAAGTTTATTTCTGAACCAAAACCGATTAAATGTCAAAAAGGACAATGAAAACGGGACAAAATCGATTAGTTGTCAAAGGGAACCGTACCTAAAATCTTCTGAGCAACATTTTTGTAGAATATTTGGATGCTGAAAAATCTCATCTTGTGGTACTTTCACTACGGTTCAAGAAATAAAGGACGAAAAGGACATGAAAGGCATTGAGTTAGAAGAATGTAATGTTCCACAAAAAGATTCGCCAATCGATTTCACTGAAGACATGTCACCTCAAAACGAAGCTACAACAACGCCAAACAGAGATATGGAGCTATTTTCCCAAGTATTATAGGGAAAAAAATCTAAAATTTCATCGCGCGATATCTCAGAAACTTGACCTATGGCGAAAATTTCCTTTTGGGTTCTTAGTATACTCATCAAGGGCTTTCATCTCCAAAAGAAATTTTCCACCCCCCAAAAATGCTGCTGCACAGTGTAATCCATCAAACAACCATTAAAATTTGTTCTCAAGTTTTGTTATACAGCTATCAAACAAAAACGTACCTCAGATCTCAATAAACATATTTCTAGAACATACAAACTATGTATATATAAAGGTCAAAATAGCAAAACAAATGGGATTTTATCCTGTTTTCTCTGGTTCTGGACCACAGATACTGAACCGTTCAATATTCAAGAAAACAACCAACTACAATAATGTAGCAAAGGCATCAATAGACAACTTTCTGGAATATATAAATGTCTATGAACAGTTCTTAATGGTAACAAGTAAGAAAAGCGTTAAGTTCGGTCGGGCCGAACTTTTTATACCCTCCACCACAAATTTCAGCCATTTCGGTGGATTAATGTGGCCACTACCTTCAAAATATCGAAATTCGGAGGGTACCGTTCTATGGGGGCTATATGATGGCGTGGACCTATACCTACAAATTTCTGGGGGAAAGTTTTAATAAGCCTAAAGAAGACTAAATACCAAATTTCAGCCATATCGGTGTGATAATGAGGCTAAAACGTCCAAAATATCGAAAATCGGGAGATATTGTATTATGGGGGCTATATTAACATGTGGACCTATATATCGTCTGCTCCGTCGGAAAAGGTCGTAAGTCCCTCTCAATAAATTTTTCAGGAGGAAGAAAAAACATTCCAGCGCTTTCTGTATTAAAGATTTTATTATGGTGGTAAAGGCAGTATTTTTCGTTTATTTATTCCGCTTCAATACCTGTACTTTGTTTAATAAAATTCCGTCGCGTTTGGGAGATAATTGGATGTCTTTGGACTTACGACCTTTTCCTTGTACAGTTTTGTATTTTTGTAGGGACTTACGACCTTTTCCTACAATTTACGGACGTTTTTAAAATAAAATATTTATACTTTACGAAACAATGTGGAAAGGGTATTATAAGTTTGTTTTGTTCAATATACGTGTAACATCGCGAAGTATTCGTCGTAGACCCTCTCCCCTTGCCATTTTTTCATATCTTGACGAGATAAAGCGATCTAGCTATGTGTGTCCGTCCATCCATTAACAATTGTAATAAAACTCCAGGCCTCAATTTTGGACGAATATAACGAAATTTTGTGGAGAGGTCGGGTTCCGACCAGAAGTGACCCCATTAGATGTTAGTTATCATCGAAAGGTGTGAAATGGACCAAACCCACAATTTTACCCGACTTTGTAGCTGTCCTGTAGATCGCAGTAATATTCCGATCGGAGCGAAATTTTAAGAATGATATGAGTTTGAGATAAAGAATAAGCTTGCAATTTAACATAGTGATCAGATAGTTATTAGCGGGTTCAATGGACCAAATCTTTTGGGTGAAATCTTATATATAAAAGACAATGTATGTATGTTTGTATGTTCCGCATTGACTCAAAAACGGCTGAACCGATTTTTTTTGAAAATTTCAGAGAATATACAAGGAACAACCGAGATAAAAATAGGCTTTATATTTTTTTGAATTTCGGAGGGGGCGGGTGCAGGCCCTATTTTTTAAAAAACGCTTTTTTGCTAAAGTTATGAAAGTATCGGTCAGAAAATTAATTTTCGAGGAAACGGTTGTTGAATCTCCGACCCTAAGTACTTATTCCATGTAATTTTCAGATTATGCACAGGGATGTCCCTTGGTGAAAGTAGGCTATATATTCTGTTGAATTTCGGAGGAGCGGGTTACACCTGTGCCCTATTTTTTAAATGCGCTATATATAAATCTTACGAACGATTTCGTTTCCCCAATTCTGGGTACATATTTTAGCAATAAGACCCGACCAGAGTAAAATTCTAAGTCGGTATAACCATGACGTCTGTCCGTCTTTTGAAATTAAGATACAGCTCGCAATTTTTAAGATAGATCTTCGTGATTCGGTATAGAAGTTTCTATTACTTTTAGGATGTTTGGTATTGACGCCTTTATATAGCCCCCATAGAACGGTACCTCCCGATGTCCGGTATTTTGAAGGTGTGGCCTCAATATTCCTCCGAAATGGCTGAAATTTGGTATTTATTCTTCGTTTCGGGTATAAATTTGTCTTTATAGGTCCATAAATTTGTCTATATAGGTCCACGCCTTCATATAGCCCCATAGAACGGTGCCTCCCGAATTTCGGTATTTTGAAGGTTAGCCACATTGTTTTACCGAATTTGCTGAAATTTAGTATTTAGTCTACTTCATAAACGAAAAGAAACTAATTGAAGTAAAATTCAATACAACTCATGGTGGAGGGTATAACAAGTTCGGCCTGGCCGAATTTAACGACGTTCTTACTTGTTATTGATATTCACTTGCATATCCCAACTAATTTGCGATGCAAAACTGTTTCAAGGGCCAGCAACGTGGACCGGTTAGGCTAATATTTAATATAAAACATGACATGTTGTACTTACGACCTTGTATTTTTGCCTTACGACCTTTTCCTTCAATTAAATTTCATGATTAATTCCGTTAATGTGCGTGGTTTCTTAGCTACATTGTAATCCCAAATAGTGTCCTTTTTTGTCTTCCCAAGTATTTCTGCCCCAACTCACTGCATCTTTTGTTTTTGTCTGCAAACCATGTATAATCTTCAGCATGTAATGTCTTCCTGCATTTAGGAAGTTTATAATCAGAGCTTTCAGAATCACCGTGAAAACCATAGGGAACTAGACCTATAACACCATCGTCTAATTCCATTCCAAATTAATACTGCTCTTTGTTCGCAAAAACCATGATGTCTTCTTAGTTTAATAAGATTTAAATCAATTATTATTTCAGAATCATTTAATAATATAAACATTGCATTTACCCGTTCGTTAGAAGGGATTACTTTATTGAATTCAGAATACAAACTAATCTCGTTATGTGAATAAATGTCCCAAGAGAAACCACAAATTACCAGTTGATAAAGTGAAGTAAGATATACGACAGAAAAAACAGTAAAAATTTTGATTTTTTTTACAAATTTTTCAATACATGAGATATTTGAACACATACAGCATCCCAATTTGTATCAATGAAAAGGCCAGAAGTCCATCTTTCATAATCAGTTCGCTTATAGGGGAAAATAGATTTCAAATGTAAATTTTCGTTGCAATATAGAAATTATCACATTTTTGTTCAAAAGTTTGGTCCACAGGCTCCGCCAAATATTATCCGATTATCATCAAAAGGTGTAGGCTAGTTCTTTACATTGTACCCCAACCATGGATGACGTTAAACATTATATCTGAACTACATTAGCTGTAGTATTCTTTTAAAGTATAAATTTTCCTGTGGACTTACGACCTTTTCGTACTCAAATTTGTACGTTTTGTGGACTTACGACCTTTTCCGACAAAACCAAAACGTATAGAAAAACGCGACATACTACCATTTTCTTTGTATCATACGACGTGTTTTGATTGTACTATCATCCTGTAACAAAAACGCGATTTCCAAAGGAAGTGGACTTACGACCTTTTCCGACGGAGCAGACGATATACATTTTATGGTAGAAATGTTTCTTAGCCTCTGGAAACACAAAATACAAAGTTACAACCTATTCTTTGGTCAAATGGGTCTAATACATTCAAAATATATTAAAATGACGCGTACTTTATAAGGGGTCTTATGTGGGGACTATACCAAAACGTGGACCTATATAACCCAACTTTGGTAGGAATGTTTTCTGGCCTCTGAAGACACAAAATACCAAATTACAACCAATTCTGTGGTCAAATGGGTCTAATACATTCAAAATATATTAAAATGACGCGTACTTTATATGGGGCCTTATATGGGGGCTATACCAAAACGTGGAACTATATAACCCAACTTTGGTAGGAATATTTTTTGGCCTCAGGAGACACAAAGTACCAAATTACAACCAATTCGGTGGTAAAATGGGCCAAATATCTTAAAAATTCATTAAAACGACGACGCGTCACGCGTCATTTTGTATGGGGGCTATACGAAAGCGTGGACCTACATAGCCCGCTTTCAATACCAAAAGTCCTACGTAAATATAACATATTTTCCCAAAATTTCATCAACCTACGTCAATCCGTTCGGACGCTAGAGTGATTTCCACAGACGGACAGACGGACAGACGGACGGACATGGCTATATCGATGTAGAATTGCACGCTGATCAAGAATATATATACTTTGTGGGGTCTACAATGATTATTTCGAGTAGTTACAAACGTAGTGACAAACTTAATATACCCCCATCCTATGGTGGAGGGTATAAAAATAGCAAAACACTTTTGAAAATATTGAATTGTTACACTTTTTTCTCCGATTCGTAAAATACCATCAGTTTATAACACACTTCCAAATATGAAAATAAATAGCCTGTGTGAATATTGTTTGAAATATGTCTTGTAGAAGGTATGATATGAAATACAGCCTAAACAACATAAAAAAGTATTATAGAATTTCCGAGTATTCTGAAGAATTGCTGAGCACATTGTTTAGAACATTTTTGTGAACGGTTACTTGGTACAACTCCCAATAGTTTAGCTGCTACTGACCATAATTCCAGAAATTATGTAAACTTCGATATATTTTATCAATTTTGATGAGCTAGACGCAGTTTTTCCTAGTTATTCCCTGTGACACGTAAGTTCTTTTACTTTAGGGTTGTAATATTGCTGAAGTCCGCGAAGTAAAATTCTTTTTAATTTCTGAGTCAGGTTTAGATGAAAAAATCCAAATACGATCTAACAACACGAAAATCAATTAGGCTTCTTGTAGCCTCAGTATGTACTTTCGTAAAATAACCTTTAGAAGTGGTTTGCATTTTCAGTGTTGCCCAGTGTAATTATTTCTAAAGTGTAGGACTGTAATTCCCATTCACTTTTTTTGCTCCACGGATAAGTATTCTGGTTTTCGAAGTTGACCTATGGCAGTGTCACAAAATCACAAACACCGCTACTCACGGTACTATTGAACCAACTTTAAATGGAAGGTGCTTACACCTGGCAAGTTTTTGCAGATTCTGAAACATGAAGATTAATAGATGAGAAAAAACCAAAAACAAGAAAAAATCGCTGGAAGGATTTTTAAATAAATCGCAGTCGAAACCCTAAAATTTTGAACTTTGACCGGGATTTATTTAAAAAGCACTCCGGCGATTTTTTCGTTTTTTGCTTTTTTTCATCTATGAACAACGTAGTTTCAGAATTCGCAAAAACTACTCAGGTGTAAGCAACTTTCATTTAAAGTAGGTTCAAGCCGGCGACACGATCTCACCAAGCCGAGTACAACAGCCGATTATCAACATACCAACCACTATTACTGCGTACGATCGAGACGACACACAGTGTCACGACCGTGGCCAAAAATGGTAAAAACTAAATACTTCGTTGAACAAATTTATTGGGGAGTGATAGAAAATATATTAATAAAGAAGAATCTGAATTTTGGTACTGATACGTGAAGTAGTTTTTGCTATATCAGGATTTAAATCCGACAGTTTTAGTTATTACGTATTTTTATGTTTTTTTTTTTTTTTTTTAAATTAATAAATTATATTATGCGTTAATATTTAAAATTTAAAAGTAACGGTGGCTGCAAAAATGTTTCCTAAGTTCTCTTGGAATGCAATAAACTTGGCTACACTTTTGTTTGTATGTAAATATTAATCATATGGTGTTTACATTTACCCAAACATGTATTACTAAGTTTATTAATTTTCTGAAGCAAATTTTAAATTGAGTGGAGTGGGAAAAAAATCGTATAAAGATTTATATCGATATTTTTTGCTGTATGAGTAGTAAAAAGTGAGTACTTCAAATATTTAAAGGGCCCAGCTGCAGAGGTTTGCAGACGAATGTGTCATTTTTCTTTTTCAGCGACCACCTCACTGAGAGGATACCCCCTTTTTTAACAAATCGTTTTGTGGTGTTGGCTATAGCGCGAAAATATTTTTGTGGGCTTCTTAAATACCTAATAATCTTGCTTTAAAACGAGAGAATTTTAAAAATAACAATATCTAAAAAAATTGTGAACAGCGAAATTCAAAATTCGATTTTTTACAAAAAACTTACCGTTTTTTGAAAACTAATCGGTCAAAAAAAATTTTTTTAAGAAATTTCTCATATATAAAGACTAGAGTTTGATATATTCAATATGCTCACAAACAATATGAAGACTAAACACCAAATTTCAGTCATATCGGGTGGTTATTGAGGTCACAACACTCAAAATACCGAAAATGAGGAGGGGCTACAGGAAGACGAGGACCTATACCGACATATTTCTGGTGGAAGGTTATAAGTCCCCCAACGGAGACTTAATACCCATTTTCAGCCATTTCGGTGTGATAATCAGGCTAAAACATCCAAAATACCGAAAATCGGGAGGTACCGTCCTATGGGGGCTAAATGAAGGCGTGGACCTATACAGACAAATTTCAAGGTGAAGGTATAATGCCCCCTACGAAGACTAAGTACCAAATTTCAGCCACTTCGGTGTAATAATGAGGCTAAAATCTTCAAAATACCGATAATCGGGAGGTACCGTTGTATGGGCACTATATCAAAACGTGGTCCTAATCCCACAATTCTCTGTTGGAATGTTTGGTAACTCTGCCGAAGACTAACCACAAAATTTGAATACTTTCGGTTGGTCATTGTGTCTAAAACATTCAAAATACCGAAAATCGGGAGGTATTTTTTGTCCTGAAGATTGTAAGTCAATAATAGGCACGTGTACCAAAATTGATGCACCTACGACAACTCCTTCTATTTTTGGCCACAGTTAATATGAACTCGCGACATTGTGTGACACCTGCCACCCGTGCACCAACAAGCCGAATACCACAACTTTACCAACATCAGTTCGTCGGTCTGTTGAGAGAACTTAAAGCTTACAACATTTAAGATGGAGCTTTCAAAGAATATTATATAACTGCTAGAATTAAAAAACTTATAACTCCTAGGAATTTTGGTATTGAAGATGGATTATATCGGTCCATGTTTTGAAATAAACACTATAGAACGACACGGTACAAACCTTTATTGTTTAAAGCACCAATAGAAAGGCATTGCCAGATATTCTGTTTTTTATACCCTATACCAAAATGTGGAAAAGGGTATTATAAGTTTGTTTTGGTAAAAATTCATGTAACACCGCGAAATATTCGTCGGAGACCCCTAATCTAGTATACCAATCTTCATATCTCGACGAGATAAAGCGATTTTGAGATGTGTGTCCGTCCGTCCGTCCGTCTGTCCATTATAAATTGTAAACACGCTCCAGGATGCAATTATGGACCGATCGTCACGAAATTTTGTATGGAGGTCGGGTTCAGATCAGAATAGATCCCTATTCTTATTGGTGATGATCGTGAAACATTTAGCGAGTGAAATGGACCAAAAACATAATATTTATCCAATTTTCTAGCGGCTCTGTAGGTCTCTGTAGGTCCGATCATCGCGTAATTTTAAATAAGGTAAGAGTATATCACAAAGAAGAAGCTTGCAATTTGAGATGGCAATCGGATAATATTTAGAGGGTTAAATGGACCAAAACTTTTGTGTGAAAATTGTGAAAAATTTTAATATACAGCTTATATCTTAATTCCTGGAAGTGACATTCCGAACAAGTGAGATATACTTGAAAGTAAAGCGCTTGACCTTTTAATTGATGCCAATTATGTTGGTGTGCATAATCAAATAACAGAGTTACAGCCTAATTAATTCCGTTATTTGTTTATAGTGTAATAATAAACTCGCAAGAAGTCGCAATTATACATCAATAGTCACGAAATTTTGCACCGGGTAAGAGTATAGGTCGAAAAAGATGCCTACAATTTAGAATGATGATCTGATATTGACCATTACTTTTGTATGAAAAATATAAAAAAATTATTTTTGGTCGATATTTTAATTCCTTGAGGACATATGTATATATTTCGCAAAGTAGCCTACATATGGAAAAAAAACTGACCTTTCCTCTGATGTAAATTGCAACAAAGTGTTTGCTAGATAACGGGCCTACTGCCTAATATATAATGGGTTCTGTGTAGAGAACCACATTTTTATCCCATGCTACATATTGTCTCTCCAAAAGTTTATGTAACACCACGAAATATTCGTCCTAGACCCCTTATTTGGTATGCCAAAATTCATATCTCGACGAGATAAAGCGATTTAGCGATGTGTGTCCGTCCATTAAAAATTGTAAACAAGCCTAAGGCCGCAGTTATGGACCGATTGTAACGAATTTTTTAAGGAGGTTGGGTTCGGGTCAGAATAGAAATGATAAGTTTTTGCTGATGATCGTGAAATGTTCAGGGGATGAAATGGACCAAAAACAAAATTTTAACCAATTTTGTAGCGCAAAAATTTGAACAAAGTTTGAGTTTATGATGAAGAAGAAGAAACCAACGTGAAGATCAGATAATACTGGTTAAATGGACTGAAACTTTTGTGTGAAATTGGTAAAAATTTCAATAACGTAGTGGTTAAATAACTGAAGTAGTAATACTAAATAAGTGGGTTTCATTACATTTTAGTTTGTGTGAACTAAATTTTCCTTTCCTGCTACAAAAATGTCTTTGTCATGCTAGATAACTTTTTGGTTTTGGTCATAAGTATTATACATTACATCTCTGATATTTGATAATTAAATTTTCACATTCATTGAAAAGAAGTTCCGTGGAGAGCGATTGTCCAGGGATGGTGGTATAGGGTATCCCATGGTCGGCTCCGTCCGACTATAGACTTTTCTTACTTGTTTTTTTGTGTTTAATCCGGCAAAAATTTGAATTTGTGTTTCGCAAACTTTTTGTTCAGGAGATTGTTGGTCCAGCTTATGCGCAGGAAATCTGTCAAATCTTGGTCATGTATATATAATTGATAGAGGTAATTTTGAATTTTCTCGCGGGACTGAGATATGTCATTTCTTACTCAGCAAAATGTTCCATGCCAAAGATGCCATTTAATCATGCGTGCAAGTGATCTGGCATATCATCTATTTAGGATCTTCATCGATTAATTTTATATGAGCGTGGACCACAAAAGATGCTATTCATTTTTGGATCCAAAGCATGCCATTTACACCAATGCTTTGACATGTCATTTTCACCAATGCTATGGCATGTAATTTCCACCAATGCTTTGGAATGACATTTTCTTCAACCCTTTGCAATGACATTATCATTACGACGAGAGTTTTAAAAACGTTGGTTGTGATTTCGAGTCTCCGATAACATCAAGCCTATTGTAAATAATTAGTCTTATATATTTAGAAAAAATTGTATAAATAAAGACACAAAATTCATCTCTATTGGATCTATGGAATGCGTTCAAATGCTGATGAAAAAATCGGATCTTTCACGACTTCAAATGCTAATGAAAAGATCGGATCTTTCGCGATTTCGTTGATGATGACATGAAATAGATGACATGAAATAGCGTCATTGCATGTAACTCCTTCCTTAAAATTTTGCTGGGTTACGGTTATAACTAGAAAGCGGAATCCTATGTAAATGCATATATGTTTAGGATGGTCGTAGAGAAAATTTGATTAGACAGATACTCGTTTTATTATAAAATAAAACGAATTAAGCCAAGAAATATCTGCATATTGTGCATATTTTGCATATTTTGCATATCTTGCATATTTTGACATATTTTTACATATTTGCATAAAATGAGCATATGCAAAACCATATGCAAAAATATATTCAAGGATTCGTGGTCTAAATATCCCACCGAAATGGCTGAAATTTGGTTTTAGGTCTTCGTTAGGGGTATGAAACTATACAACTGAAATTTGTCCGCATAGGTCCACGTCTTCATATAGCCCCCCATAGAAATGTACCTCCCGCTTTCCGATATTTTGAAGGTTGTGGCTGTGGTTATACATTTCTCTATTTTATTGACTTGTCTGAAGAGAATTTTAAACAGAAAAATTGTACACACAAACATTTTTGTACCTATTATTAAAATATTTGTTGCATAAGAAAAAAATGTAAAATGCATACATTTTGAATATGCAAAAATTTGTGCATTTTGCACAATTTTGCCTATGTCATATGCTTCGATTGCAATTTAATCAGAAGCCAAAAATATGCCCAGTCCCAAAATTTGACATGAATCGGACCAAAAATAGGGGTTGCATAATATTCCGCTGTCTAGTTATAACACATGAAATTAACACCAAAATGTTTTTAAGTTCCCAACTTACCACCAATAATCTTTTGCAATTTGGATATTTGTCATTTCTTTTAAATTATTTCAGTACAAATTAAATTGATTGTTGTAAACAAAATATTTGTTTAACTTTCAAATATTGACAACACCCAGGCATAAAATATGTTAGTGCATATATGTATTTACATTTTTCGCTAAAAATTAAACAAAAGAAATGAAAAAATACAAATTAACAATACCCAAGGAAATGTGTGGAGACAATTAATTTTCTTCAAACATTTTTTTTTTGCAAATTTTCGCGGATTTTTACCGATTGTTTTAGCTTTTATCCTTTTCTGCCATAAGACCATACCGAATTATTAAAATCAGTTCAGCCGTTCTTGAGTTAAGCGTGGCAACTAACATCATTATACCCTACACCACTATGTGGAAAGGGTATTAAAAGTTTGTTTTGGTAAAAATTCATGTAACACCGCGAAATATTCGTCGGAGACCCCCAATGTGGTATACCAATCTTCATATCTAGACAAGATAAAGCGATTTTGAGATGTGTATCCGTCCGTCCCTCCGTCCGTCGATCTGTCCATTATAAATTGTAATCAAACTCCAGGTTGCAATTATGGACCGATCGTCACGACATGTTGTATGGAGGTCGGGTTCAGACCAGAATAGATCCCTATTTTTATTGGTGATGATCGTGAAATATTTAGCGGGTGAACATACTTTATCCAATTTTATAGCAGCTCTGTAGGTCGCAATAATAGTCCGATCAACGCGAAATTTTAAATAAGGTAAAAGTATATGACAAGGAAGAAGCTTGCAATTTGAGATGGCGATCAGATAATATTTAGAGGATTAAATGGACCACAACTTTTGTGTGAAAATTGTGAAAAATTTTAATATACAGCTTATATCTTATCTGATATTATTTAGCAAGTGAAATGGACCATTACTTTTGTATGAAAAATTAAAAAAAATATTTTTGGTCTATATTTCATTTCTTGGAGGGCATATACCGGCAAAGTATCCTACGTATAGAAAAATAACTCCTGACTTTTCCCCCTGATGCAAATTGCAATAACGTGTCTACTAGATAACGGACGTACTGCCTAATTTATTATGGGTTTTGTGTAGAGAACCAGATTTTCCCATTCCCAGTTTTTGCACTATTGCAAATTACATTAAATTTTTATATATACATGGCAGCATGGGCTTTGCCACTTTTTTGAAAACGATTACGCAGCCAGGCACCATTAAGATGTCAACGGTGGCAAAATACCCTTCAGTAATGTTGGCGACATTTTTTGAGTATTTCAGCCATATAGTTTGGGAATTCCCGACTTTTTTCCGTTCCCGGGAAATCGGGAATAAAAATTTCTCATTCCCGGCAGTCCGGGAATTCCCGGGACTATGAGAAATCGAGTTCGTGGGGCATAGACGTGACAGAGAGCAAACATAAAGGAAATAAATACTCCTTATATTTATAGTTGTATCATTACTTATCCCTTTGGAACAATATTAACGACGATGCGCCAAAATCTTGAAAGTACCAACACATTTTATATGGCGGCTTGTCAAGCCAACCAATTCTTCCTGATAATTTGCGGAGATTATATAAATTGCTGTTTCCCACGACCATCCTCGCAAAGGCTTCCTTCATATCAAAGATTGCTGTGCGACTCTATTTTTTAGGTCTTTTTATGGTTCGAAGGGCGTGTCGATCATAGAATAAGTCCGTTGATAAAGGATTTTTACAAGGTTGACCTTTTATGTACAAAGCTTCACAATTGTACCACGGTGGCATCAAAGATATAGATATATAAACATATATACTATAGTTATTACTGTCCTCCATTCCTAATATACACGATTTGCCAATTACACATTATATAGTTTTTACAATAATTTTGGAGAAAACAACGATTCGAATCGATCACAGAGTTTATATCTTAGCAAATTAATATACTTCAATAATGTCATTAATAAAACAAGTAAGAACGGCGTTAAGAACGGCGGGCCGAACTTGTTATACCCTCCACAACAAGTTGTATTGAAGTATAATTTAATAATTAGTTTCCTTTCGTGTATGAAGAAGACTTAATACTAAATTTCAGCGATTTTGGTAAAACAATGTGAGGCACCATTCTATGGGGGCTATTCAAAACGTCGATCTATACCAACAAATTTCTGACGGAAAGTTTTTAGGCTCAAAGAAGACTGAATACCAAATTTCCTATATTTCGGTAAGAGAATGTGGCTAAAACTTAAAAAATACCGAAAATCAAGAAGTACGCTTCTATGGGGATATGGAAAGACGTTGACCTATACTGATAATACTCTTCTGTAATATTTTATTACTCTTGGAAGACGAAATAACGAATTTCAGCCATTTCGGTTGGATATTGACGTCACAATCTTCAGTATTACGAAAATCGGGAGGTACCGTTCTATGGGGGCTATATGAAGGTGTGGACCGATACCGACAAAATTCTGGGAGAAAGTTTTATATCCTTAAAGAAGACTACGTACCAAATTTCAGCCATTTTGGTAGGATAATGAAGCTAAAATCTTAAAAATACCGAAAACCGGGAGGTACCGTTCTATGGGGGCTATATCAAAACGTGGACCGATATATCCCATTTTCAATACCAACCATCCTGCAAGTAATAAAAACTTCTGTACCAAATTTTGACTCTCTATCTTTAAAATTGCGAGCTGTATCTTGATTTCAACAGACAGACGGACTGACTGACTGACTGACGGACGGACGGACATGGTCAAATCGACATAGAATTTTATGCTGATCAATAATATATATACTTTATAGGGTCTCCGACGAATATTTCGATGTGTTACAAACGGAATGACAAATTTAATTATACCCTCCATATGGAGGAGGGTATAAAAATATGGACTAGAACAACAAGGAAATGGCTCCAAAAAGTTCAGATTTAGTGAGTTTATACAGACTTCGACTTCCAGAAAAAACAATAATTATTGAGAGGACCAAAATGTATGTATTTTACACGAATTATCGCAATTTTTATTATGGACCCTAAATTTGTTACAAATGATCGGGAATTACGAATTATCGGGGCATGAATAATCGCTATTCCACTATATTATCAACATTAAATAACTATAAGACAAATAAGATAAGACTTATATATGAAAAATACAAATACCGCCCAAAAAAAATCGAGAATTCCCGGGAAATCCCGGGTCGGGAATTCTCGAACAGAAACTCTATTCAGCCATGTAAAACTTCTCTACAAGTGGTGTCACGGTGATACCGAGTTAAAATAAGTTTATTTGTTCCAAAAAGAAATTTTGACTTGTGGAAACCTAATTCGCAGGGGTAGTTGTGTAGGGTATCACATGTCGGCCCCGTCCGACTATAGCCTTGGATTACTTGTTTTCTTTTATATATATAAGATAGATGTGTTGAGGCACATACATATATATCACCATCACGTCACAATTTTTATATTGTTGTGTGTTATCCTTCCCTTGTGATTTTCTATAGAAAATTCTATTAAGTCTGAAAACCTCTCTCAAACTTCATTAAACTGCCAATCTCTACATTGTCATTTTCAACATTTGATTTGAAATTTATATTTAAACAAATATGTTTTTTCCGTTCACTTCGTTGTTCATGGTCATGGTCATTTAGCATATGTATGTATTTTTACGTTTTTTCTATGAAGGACCAAGAAGAAAAATGGAAGAAAAACTAATCCTAATGTCCATATGTCTATTGTAAACAAAGTCTGTTGTGAACATTTGACGAAGGCAAATCAATGTTGAGACACTACAGATTGCTGTTGACCGTCTTGGCAAAATGTCAAATTATTCCAAATATCATTATATAGACATTTTCTTGAAACTTTAAATAAAGAAGGCATATGTTTAAGCAAATTTACATAACAGACCATAAAAAGAAAAATAATATATATTTACATGCATATACATATGTGTATCTGCTATGTGTAAATGTATATTGTAAGAATTTTTGTAGACTATAAACTGTACATTGTCTGTCTATTTAAAGTGTCAAGAAATGTGTTCAAGTGACAAGTAATAGAAATCTATGTGGGTAGACAGACGCCTGGCACTTTAAAAAGAAAATAAAAATGTAATAACATGTTAAATTGCAATGTAAAATATACTTCTATCTTTCGTATAACAGCAAAGTATGAGACCCTTAAATCCAATAATAATTTACTGTAATTTACTGTACAATGTGCGAAAATGCAACTTCATTACATCATCTAGTAATGACTGCTACAAATAGTTGCTATGAAATGTTGAACTTTTCTGTGATTACTAATTATGTTAAAATATTCACAAGGCATTCGAAGTCACTTAAGTCTCTTCTCAAAAAAACATAAAATTACACAAAGTCGGCAGTCATTACTCCTCTTTAGAAGACCTAGTATGAATTAAGGAATTTATCATGTCTTGTGCAAGCAACAAAAAGACTGTGAGAGAATATTACTTCTTTAAGTATGCTTTCAATTTTTCGAAGACACATTTTTACACAATACTATCAAATATTAAATGTATGGTAGAGGCTTAATATCAAATGTTTAAATCCGTAAGATATATGTAAATGTGGTTGAAAAGAACTTTGAAAGATAAAAATGTCACGGTGCGCCTTAAACAAATTTAAATGGAAAGAGCTTACACCTGGGACATATTTTCGGATTCTGAAACTGCAATGTTCATAGATGAGAAAAATCAAAAAACTAACAATTAAGAACGGCGTTAAGTTCAGCCTGGCCGAACTTGTTATACCCTCCACCACAAGTTGTATTGAAGTATAATGGAATAATTAGTTTCCTTTCGTGTATGAAGAAGACTTAATACTAAATTTCAGCAATTTCGGTAAACCAATGTGAGACACCATTCTATGCGGGCTATTTCAAAACGTCGATCTATACCGACAAATTTCTGACGGAAAGTTTTTAGGCTCAAAGAAGACTAAATACCAAATTTCCTATATTTCGGTAAGAGAATGTGGCTAAAACTTAAAAAATACCGAAAATCAAGAAGCACACCTCAATGGGGATATAGGAAGACGTGGACCTATACCGATAATACTCTTCTGGAATATTTTATAACTCTTGGAAGACGAAATAACGAATTTCTGCCATTTCGGTTGGATATTGACTTCACAATCATCAGTATTACGAAAATCGGGAGGTACCGTTCTATGGGGGCTATATCGAAACGTGGACCTATACCGACGAATTTTAGTCAGAAATGGGGCAATATGAAAGCGTGGACCTGTACAGACATATTTCTGGCGAACAGTTTTATATCACATTGAAGACTAAATACCAAATTTCAGCCATTTTGGTGGAATATTGAAGACACAACCTTCAAAATACGAAAAATCGGGAGGTACATTTCCATGGGGGCTATATGAAGGCGTGGACCTATACCGACAAATTTAAGGGGGAAGTTTGAGTACCCCCAACAAAGTCTAAATACCAAATTTGAGGCCAAATATTGCGGCCACAACGTTCAAAATACCGAAAATCGGGAGGTACCGTTCTATGGGGACTATATGAAGGCATGGACCGATACCGACAAAGTTCTGGGGGAAGTTTCATACCACTAACGACTAAGTACCAAATTTCAACCATTTCGGTGTGATAATGAAGCTAAAACCTTCAAAATACCGAAAATAGGGAGGTACCGTTCTATGGGGGCTATATGAAGGTGTGGACCGATACCTACAAAATTCTGGGGGAAAGTTTTATACCCATAAAGCAGACTACGTACCAAATTTCAGCCATTTTGGTATGATAATGAAGCTATAACCTTAAAAATACCGAAAGTCGGGAGGTACCGTTCTATGGGGGCTATATGAAGGTGTGGACCGATACCGACAAAATTCTGGGGGAAAGTTTTGCACCCATATAGAAGACTACGTACCAAATTTCAGCCATTTTGGTAGGATAATGAAGCTTAAACCTTAAAAATACCGAACATCGGGAGGTACCGTTCAATGGGGCTATATCAAAACGTGGACCGATATATCCCATTTTCAATACCAACCATCCTGCAAGTAATAAAAACTTCAGTACCGAATTTTGACTCTCTATCTTTAAAATTGCGAGCTGTATCTTGATTTCAACAGACGGACGGACTGACTGACTGACTGACTTGCGGACGGACAGACGGACATGGTCAAATCGACATAGAATTTTATGAAGATCAATAATATATATACATAGGGTCTTCGACGAATATTTCGATGTGTTACAAACGGAATGACAAATTTAATTATACCATCCATATGGTGGAGGGTATAAAAAAATCGCCGGAGAGCTTTTTAAAAAAATCGCGGTCAAAGTTCACACTTTTAGGGGATTTTTAAGTTTCAACGATTTTGATTGAAAACCGTAAGTCTTATGGAAGTGGGACTAAAGAAAATGTTCTGTACAAGATTGACCTTCATGATATTTTCGTATGTTTTACCGTTTTAGAGATATAGAAGTTCAAATTTGGACAAAGCACTGACTGTATTGCCCCTTTATAAAACAATGCCATTGCTACAATTTCCCAACTTAAACTTATATATCTCAAAATTGGTACAACCTAGGAAAAAATTACAAAATCAGTCTTGTAGAGAATTTTCACAGCAATAGGATTATCTCGATAAGACTTGCCGTTCCCAAGCAAAATCGTGAAAACCTAACAATGAAACCTAAAACTGTGACTTAAACTTCAATATCTCAAATATGGTAAACCTTTTGAACAAATAAAAATGGTCAATCCTCTAGAGAATTCTTACAGCTACAATATTTTTTTAGCCCCATTTCGATAGAACTTACTGTTCTCAAGCAAAATCGTGAAAACCCAAGAAACCATTAAAAATGTGAACTTTGACCGCGATTTATTTAAAAATCCCTCCAGCAATTTTTTCTTGATTTTGGATTTTTGTCATCTTCAAACATAGCTGTTTCAGAATCCGCAAAAAAAAAATCCTAGGTATAAGCGGGTTTCATTTAAAGTTAGTTATGACGCACGTGCATGATATTGTTTTATAAGGAGACGATACAGTCAGTGCATTGTCCCAATTTGAACTTCTATATCTCAAAAACGGTAAAAACTACGAAAATACCTTAAAGGTCAATTTTGTATCATCATCAAATCGTGAAAGCCTAAAAAAACCCCTAAAAGTGTACATTTTGACCGCGATTTATTTAAAAACCCCTCCGGCGATTTTTTTAGTTTTTTGATTTTTCTCATCTATGAACATTGCAGTTTCAGAATCCACAGAAACTTCCCAGGTTTAAGTTCCTTCCATTTTAATTTGGTTAAGGCACACCGTGATGTGCGAATGATTGGTTTTATGTGCCACATACATATGTATGTAAAAATTTGTACCCACATTTCGGTCCGAAATTGTGGCGGGTGGTACCGTTTTATGGGAGCTATATCGAAACCTTGACCTGTACCTTAAAGTTTTCTGGGGAACGTTTTCTATCCCACTGAATACCAAATTTCAGAGAGACATATTGAGGCTATAACAAGTAAGCAAAGGCTATAGTCGGACGGGACGACCATGTGATACCCTACACCACCACCTCTACGAATTAACTATGTGCATCCGCCTTGCACGCTGAATATCCGGATTCGATTCCCAATTTTTCAACGGTGGCAAAATAGCCCTTAGTAATGTTGGTGATATTTCCTGATTATTTCAGTCATGAAAAACGTCTTTACAAATGGCAACTTAGGACTAGCCGTTCGGACTCGGAGTTAAAAACTAGGTCACATATCAATAACTTATTATGAATCCATTGACACAAGAGAAGTCTCCCTTGTTCCTACTGGGATGTTTGTGGAACAATATATAAATTATACATTTCTAAACAATATTCGAAAATTGGAAAATTCACATTGATTAGCTCCTCCTGCTACATCTTCAAATTGTCTTTGAATATCAGGTTCCTTTTTGGAATAACCTAAAATAAATAAATATATATACAAAGCAATTTGTTATATCTTTGATATTTGGTATTTCACATATGTTTGATAAAGCACGTATTTTTGTGCTTTTCAGGGTATTTCGAAAATAGTTCATTGTGGGTACATATTGTGATATCAAAAATATATTTCATACCGGTAGAAATAACTAATAATGAATAGAAATTCAAATAATTTGCATGGAAACAAATTTATAAATCCCAAAATTATTCATATTCAATTACATACCAAAGAAGATAGTGTAAGTCAGCAGCGCCAATGATGATATTACCCCCAACCAAAAAAAAAAAGAAACAAACACAACAATTATGCCGTATAAAATATATTGATTTTGTTTCACGAGTTTGCTTTAAAATACGTGGAATCTGTAGGTATCGTAATCAATTTTAGTAAGCTAACTTCAGATTACACTATGCTACACTGAAAATGCAAACAACTTCTAGTATGCATTTTTTGAAAGTACATATTTAGACTACAAAAACCCTAGTAGGGTTTTGTCCTGTCAGATCCAGTTCGTATTTTATGGCCTCATCTAAACCGGGATAAATCTACACTTTTTTGCATTTATCAGGCCTTTATCTCAGAAACGAATAGGAATTTGGCCTTGCTGTCTTTAGCAATATTGTAGCCCTAAACTAGAAGAACTTATCTTTTGAAAAAACCACATAAGAAAAAATCTATCTAGGGCATCAAAATCTATAAAATATAGAAAATTTTACATAATTGCTGAAATTCTGGTCTGTATCGGCTAAACTATTGGGAGTTGAACCAAGTAACCTTTTGCAAAAATCTTGCAAATAAAGTTCTCAACAATTCTTTAGAACATTCTGAAACTGTAAAATGCTTACTTCATATTGTTTCAGCGGTATTTTGCATCATATCGTTTGCAACACGTATTTCAAACACAGTTCACACCAACAGTTTATTCTCGCATTTCGGATTTCACCACATTATTGACATTTTTATTAAATCGTCGTTGAAAAATGTACTGAAAACAACGACAAAGATGCATTTTACAACAATGGCATGTTCTGAAGAATATTTTTCCGAAAGAAAATATTCAGAAAAAAATTAACGGTTTTGGAGATACGGTGCAAAATG
The DNA here is from genome assembly GCF_047663935.1 of Musca autumnalis. Classification (NCBI taxonomy): domain Eukaryota; kingdom Metazoa; phylum Arthropoda; class Insecta; order Diptera; family Muscidae; genus Musca; species Musca autumnalis. The sequence continues at coordinate 84,761 of NW_027411706.1, forward strand.
TACAAAAATTGTGGAATTTCTGCATATATTTTGAAATTTGAGGCAATAAATGTAGTTTTTCGAGTTCATTATTTCCCCAAATATTTAATTCTAGTCCTTATCTACAAATTTGCTTCAGAGGTTAGAAGAAGCTTCACATTGATTTCAGAGATATAGCCCAGAATTTCTTTAAAAACTCAATATTTAACCATGTTTAGATGGGGCCATAAAATCCGAGCTGCATCTGACACAACAAAACACAACTAGGGTTTCTTGTCGTTTGGATCTGTACTTCCAAAAAATCTTCAGTTCGAATTGTTTGCACAAGATCACCTTAAAAATGTTGCACAGTGTTATTGAACAAGTTTGAGATTTATTTCTCGGATTTGTAAATTTATTGGAACTTTTGGAACATTATCTCAGGAAGTATGGACTTACGCCGGAAAAATTGTACCGTTGCGACAGGGACCTTGAAAAGAACCTTCTTCAAACAAATTCAAATAGATCCGATACGAGCTCTCAAACTGCACTTTTCCCAAATTTTGTGTGGGGGTACTCGAAGAACGGGCCCGATATAGTCCATATTCCAACCTGATGCATGACCGGATGAAACAATACGATGTGAAATGTTTGGACCAATCAGAAAATCCCTTTTAGAGTTATCTTGCAAATTTGCCATTTTATTTAGGTTTCTTGTTCATTTTTCAGGGTTTCTTGGAGCTTTTCGGCCATAATCTCAGGAAGTATGGACTTGCTATTGCAATTTTACCATCGTAAAGCGGACCGCAAGAACAATCTACTGAAAAAATTCAAAACAATTCAAGAGGACTCTCAAATAACATTTTTCCGAATACTGTGTGTGCACCCGAAGGTGTGGACCAATAAAGTCTTACCCACAATTTTTCGAAAAAAAATTTTTAACTTTCGTGGGGGAGGTGGACCTATATAGCCTATATTCGAACTAAAACTAAGTTTGGCCAAAATATTACGAAGTATAAAATTTGGTTCGAATAGGTAGATCCGTTCGAGAGTTATCGTGCGCACCAGCCAGCTAAACCGTAAGAGAGACAGATGGACGGACAGGGCTGAATCGACTCCAAATTGTCTGAAATGAATTTCGTCCAAACATACTTGTGGTCTAAAACCATTATTTCGATGAAGCACATTTTTGGTCGTATTTTGTATGTATCCCATTTACTGTAAACCAGGAGGTATAAAATAGATGGCGAGGCGACCCCATGCTGCAATATTTGTATAAAACATCCAATTGGACAACTGCACTGAAAATTTCTCTGTCATGATAGAGATAATATGTAGCATGGGAGGAAATTGTGGTTCTCTACACAAAACACATTATATATTAGGCAGTAGGTGCGTTATATAGCAAAAACATTATTGCAATTTGCATCAGGGAAAAGATCAGTAGTTATTTTTCCATATGTAGGCTACTTTGCCGGTATACGCCCTCCAGGAATTAAAATATAGACCAAAAACAAAATTTGATCTATGTCAAAACAAAAGTAATGGTCTATGTCACCTGCTAAATAATATCAGATCATCATGCAAAATTAAAGACATTTTCTTCAACCTGAACACTTACCTCGTGCAAAATTTCGTGACTATTGAGCTATAATTGCGACCTCTAGCGTGTTTATGATTACACTACAAACAATAAACTGGATACATTAGGCTGTAACTCTGTTATCTGATCACGTACATCAACATAATTGACATCAATGGAAAGGTCAAGAGATCGTCTTCCAAATATAACTCACGAGGGGGGAATATGTCTTTCAGGACCAAAGATATAAACTGTTTATTAAAAATTTTGACAATTTTGACACAAAAGTTGTGGTTCATTTAACCCTCTAAATATTATCTGATCGCCATCGCAATTTGCAAGCTTCTTCTTCGTCATATACTCTTACCTTATAAAAAATTTCGCGTTGATCGGACTATTATTGCGACCTACAGAGCCGCTACAAAATTGGATAAATAATATGTTTTGCTCCATTTCAACCGCTAAATATTTCACGATCATCACCAATAATAATAGGGATCTATTCTGCTCTGAAACCGACCTCCATGCAAAATTTCGTGACGATCGGTCCATAATTGCGGCCTGGAGTTTGATTACAATTTATAATGGACAGACGGACGGACGGACACACATTTCAAAATCGCTTTATCTCGTCGCGATATGAAGATTGGTATACCACATTGGGGGTTTCCGACGAATATTTCGCGGTGTTACATGAATTTTTCTCAAAACAAACGTATAATATCCTTTCCACATAGTGGTGTAGGGTGTAATGAAGAATAAACTTAAGACACATTGTAAAAACAAGTAAGAACAGACTATAGTCGGACGGGGCCGACCATGTGATACCCTATACCACTAAACGCGTCTTCTTGGGATAAAGTTATAAGATGTGCATTAGAAATTTTACCAATTTTCACACAAAAGTTTTGATCAATTTAACCCGCTAAATATTATCCGATCATACCGTTGACTTGCACGCTACTTCTTCATCTCAAACCAAAACTACGTTTAAAATTTCGCGCCGATCGGACTATTATTGCGACCTACAGAGCGGCTACAAAATCGAGCAAAAATTTTGTTTTTGGTCCATTTCATCCCTTTAACATTTCACGATCATCGCCAAAAACTAATCAGTTCTATTCTGGTCCAAACCCGACCTCCATACTAAATTTCGTGACAATCGGTCCATAATTGCGGCCTCTAGCTTGATTACAATTTTTAATGGACGGACAGACGGACGGACGGACACACATCGCTAAATCGCTTTATCTCGTCGAGATATGAAGTTTGGTATACCACATGAGGGGTCTACGACGAATATTTCGCGGCGTTACATGAATTTTTGGGAAAACAAACTTATTATACCCTTTTCCACATTGTGGTATAGGGTATAAAAACAATATTTCAATCCTTAGTCTAAAGTAATTTAAATTACATGGCCATAATTTATGGATATAAACGAAACCAAGATCTTAGATCGCTACAGATTCTGCAGAATAAAGCATTAACAATTATATACAATTTGTCAAATACGTTTTCTACAATTGCGTTGTACAGAGACATTGGAATCAACATTTTGCCGATACTTGGGATGTATAAAAATACAATTACTTAAATACATATACAAAGCCTTCACGATATTGGGCATCATAGCGTAGTTTTAAGGTGTCTGGAACATGGTCATAATAGCTATATTTTATCAATGGTGCAACAATTGTTAATTGATAACATAGAAATGCTTTTCATGTGATGAATTTAATTAAAGCGAAATGTTACAACATTTTCTTCTAGATATTTATATTTTACTATATATCACGGTAATGAATACAGTATGAACTACATTTGCTTCATTGTTGCCAGATAACCTCAATAAAAGTCCTTGGGGCGCTAAGGTATATTTTTATTACATGTAAATTGAATAATTAAAAAAAACTGTGAGCCCTCTTTTCTTTGGTCCTTGTTCAGAAAATGTTTTGGTGGCATTGTACTGAGTTCATTAGAGTTTGATAGATATCAGTCAAGGTCCTTATCTCTCTACTATTTTAAGTTCACACACGCCTCCTCGAATTACAAGTAGTAAAAAATACTCAGAAAATTAAAAACAAAAAAAAAAAAACGATTCTTTTACATTGATGACATTCTTTAAAGGCAAAATTAAAAAGTTTTGATATCGAAAGAGCTTTTTCGACATTGTAGTATTTTTAAATATCTTTAAATGTACTCCGCAGATTCTGAAATAGAAACACATTGATCTAGAAAACTCCTTACATCAAAACATATTCACTAATAAATAATATTGTTAGACGCTATAAGCACGTTGCCGCACTTCAAGACATCATCTCGATTTGAATGATAATGTCGAACATAAAATGACAGAATATTGAGAAAAAAACATATTTTGATAAGGGTAAGAGTATTTTTCCATAACACGTACATAGGTTATATTTTCCTTTTTTCTCTTGTCAATTTCCCCCCGAAATGAAGTCATAAAAATATAAACAAAACAATTTCAATGCAAAACTTTCCCCCTTCTAATGCAGAATGCCAATGAAAAGCTACGTGGTTGATGAAGAAATTGTATCATAGTCAAACAGCACTGATCCGTGACATGCCAAAAAGAAACAACAACAACGAAAATTTGTTTTTCTGCTTGTCATTTCAGCGATAAGCCAGCACGTACTCGCGAAAATTACATTTCGCACTTTACCTTGCCAATCTGAAATCGATAACAGAGGCTATAAAGTGAATACGAGCGTATAATAATTTTTTTTAATGGTAACGCTAGACCACAAAAACATGATATGCTAAATTTTGTGAGGAATATTCTGTGGTGAAATGAAATTATATAGTATTTTTTTGTGATGGATTGTGAATGACTGAATCTATACATTACCCAGGTTTCCTAAAAGGGAAAAAAGGACGTATTACAAATTTAGAAGCACACTTGCTAAGTGCGTTGTTTTAAAAGTAAAATTGTATGACGTCTACACTAAACCAATGACCTATATCCATAATATCGTGAAACTTGTAACACTTCTTATAGCAGATAATTAACATTACGCAATACAAACGAGAGATTACAAAACCTTTGGAGGGCCAATCTCAACAGTTTCAAATATGTATGCAATCCAAACTATTGAGGCCTAAAATAAGAGTATCATGCTGCCGCAGCACAGTGGTTCAGATTACTTTTAATGATTGCAGAATTACAGATAGTTGCAGCTATACTTCCCGATGTACCGTTATAAAGGGGCTACACCAAAACATGAACCTCTGTAGACAATTGTTGTTGGATACGTTTTAATACTACTGGGAATCTCAAATATCAAATTGCAGATATCAAATTGCAAAGTACCAAAATTCGGATACATTAAAAATCCTCCTCGGTTTGATAATGAGTCGAAGAAGTAGGGTAGAAAATACCAATTTTTGAATTGTCAAGCATAAAGTCCATACAAAATGTCATTAAAACCAATTGCGATGGGCCAGCAGCGGGGAACGGGGTCTGCTAGTTTTAAATCAAATTTTCTAAAACGTGCAATTTTGTAGCAAAAGTAATGGCCACCACTGTTTGTGGCAATGTCGGCAAAGTTTCTGAATTAAGCCAATATGTATATCGTCACCATAAATGTCCGAAGACGTAACTCAAAAATAAACAAAATTTGTTTTTTCTTAAATCTAATACTAAAATACACGCTTTTGCAAAATGTCAACAAACATCCCAGACCGGACAAGGGAGACCTCTCTCATATCAATGACTGCGCCCCGATTCATATTAGCTCAATAATATGAGACCTACTGTTTATCGCCGAGTCCGAACGGCGTGTCTTAAGACAGCATTTGTAGAGAAGTTTTACATAGCTGAAATACTCAGGAAATGCAGCCTACATTATTGAGGGGTATTTTGCCACCGTTGAAAATTTCATGTTGCCTGGCCAGGGAATCGGACCCACGATCTTCAGCGGGCAAGGCGGGTGTGCATACCATTGCAAACTCCTACGTTCAAAAATAACGATCCTATTCTAGAAATGTCATTTTGGAAGTTGGGATAACATTGCAGATGTTTTTGTAATGACGGATCACAAAACCAAACGTTTTCGCGGTTTTGGGTTCATTACCATTCGTATATGATTGATAATGCCCCAAATACTCGCCCTCATAAGTGTGATATTCTATAAAACAGTTGTTCATTTTATAACGTTTTTTGCTTCTCCTGTAAACGTGTTTTTGTTAGTTACGCCTGTGGACATTTATGGTGACGATATTGAGTTGATCTGTTTGATCGAAGATTTTTTGCAAGTGAAAAACGAAAGCCGAAGATTTGAACCCACATAACCACCAAATTATGTGACCGGCTTCGCTGTTAGTTTTGCAGCTCATATCGGCTGTGGGAGTGGCTTCTATGTCATATGTGGGAGAGATTTGCTCACGATTACTGGACCTCGGTGGGGTGTGACTCGTAGGATTGGCTTATAACGTCGTAGTTTATAACGTCATATCGCTTCAAACGTCGAAATCCAAAAGTCCCGAGTTTCTGCCTTTATAGCCCACGCAAATAAATATCGTTTGTAACGACATCGTTTATAACGACATATCGGTTGTAACGTCGTTTTTTAGCGAATATTTGAGTTTTTCTATCGGTTATAACGACGAAACATTCGAAAAAGAAACATTTTGCTCAACTTTTTGTTGCATTTTCCAAACTCAAACAAGCGGTCTGGAATATGTACTCGCAAAATAATCAACTTATGCACATATGTACAACATGTTCGAAGATGGGGTTGCACAACTGAATTACGACAAACGTCATACGACTGATTTATTACAACCAATTTGATTGAACTCTTTCTTCGAATACCGTGAAAACACAATTCCCTTATAGTGAACGGTAACTTGTGTCCTTTATATGATTTGTTAGCGATGTTCTTGCTTATTAAGGCTAATGCACACGAAGATACTGCAAAACCCGAATTGCATGTACCATATGTGTCAGATGCGTGGTTAGCAGTAGAAACTCTTGAAAATGTATTTACTCGGAAGATGTTACAACCAAATAAAGTGAGTTGGTCTTTAAAAACTCAGATCTGAATAATATTTAAAACTTATGAAGTCCTTTATACGAAAAAGTAAGAAAATTGCATTTGTTTAAACAAAAAACAAGTGAGAAAAGGCTATAGTCGGTACGGGGCCGACTATGTGATACCCTGCACCACTACCCCTGTGCATAAGATTTTCACTCGAAACCATTTCTTTTAGGGAGATACGAAACTGAACAAAAATAATTAATATTTTATTTTATATTTGACTACTATCGACATCACTAACATCAATATGCTTCTATCTCTGTGAGAAAATTTCGTGATGATCCGATCAAAATTCCGACCTGTAGTGTGATTGCAGAAAAAGTGGAAAAAGGGATGTATTACCGACTATTGCAATATCTCTATTATTTGACCACCTACGCTAACCTGCTTTGCATAATTTTAAAGATGGGATTTTCTAATTTCTTAGTCAGGCTTTGCTTTTATATTGTCCCCAACCAAAGGTGTGATATTCGTCGTTATTTTTAAAATCGCAAAAATGAAAAAGTTGGGCTCTATTAGCGACTATTGCGATATTTTCGTTGTTTGACCACCTACGACATCGTTGTAAAGGTGATATTTTCTACTTTCATTGTCAGGTTTTGCTTTTGGTATACCCCATATAGAAACTGAGATATTAGCTTTGGAAAAAAACGTCTTTTTATCCAAATAAGTTTTTTGCCAATTACGACCCCTAAATATTATCCGATCCCAAAATCAGTAGGCTTCTACCTCTGTGACATTTCGTGACGATCCGATTAAAATTGCGACCTGTAGCGTGATTTCCAAAAAAAAAAAAAAAATAAATAAATAAATAAAAAATAAAAATGGGATGTATTACCGACTATTGCGATATCTCCGTTATTTGGTCACCTACGCCGACCGCGTATGAATCATTGTAAAGATGGGATCTTCTTCTTTCATAGTCAGGCTTTGCTTTTGAAAAGTCCCCAACCAAAGCTGCGATATTCGTCATTATAATCGCAAAAATGAAAAGTTCGGTTTTATTTGCGACTATTGTGATATCTTCTTTGTTTGATCACCTACGAGAACCTACTTAACATCATTAGAAAAGTGATATTTTCTACTTTCACTGCCAAGTTTAGCTTTTGGTATATCCCTTACAGAAACTGAGATATTCGCTTTGAAAAAAAACGTTGTCTTTTGGGCATTGCGACCCCTAAATATTATCCATCACCATAATCAATAGGCTTCTTCCTCTGTGAGACCCCCATTAACCCTTAAAATTTCGTGACGATCCGATCAAAATTGCGACCTGTAGCGTGATTACAATGTTTAGATGGTCAGACGGACGGAAAGACACACATAGCCAGATCGACTCAGCTCGTCGAGACATTCATTTTGGTATATATAAGAATGGGTCTACGACCATTATTTCGATGCGTTACAAACTTTTTGGCCAAAACCAACTTATAGTACCCTTTCCACATAGTGGTGTAGGGTATAAAAATCCAATTGGACAATTAACAAGCTAGGTCACCATGTAATTTGCAATAATGCAAAAACTGGGAATAGGAAAATGTGTTTTTCTACACAAAACAGTAGTTAAGCAGTAGGTCCGTTATCAAGCAGACACGTGATTGCAATTTGCATCAGTGGGAAGATCAGTAGTTCTATTTCCATATGTAGTTTACTCTGCCGGCATATGCCTTCCAGGAAATAAAATATAGACCAAAAATATTTTTTTGTATTTTTCATACAAAACTAATAGTCTATTTCACCCGCTAAATAATATCAGATCATCATCCAAAATTGTAAGCATCTTCTTCTACCTAAACTTTTACTTCGTGCAAAATTTCGTGATTATGAGCTATAATTGCGAACTCTAGTGTGTTTATGAGAACTGTACAAACAAATAAATGGGTATATTAGGCTGTAACTCTGTTATCCTATCATGTACACCAACACAATTGAAATCAATAGAAAGGTCAAGCGTTCATCTTGCAATTATAGCTTACTTGCCCGGATTGTCTCTTCCAGGGAAAAAGATATAAGCTGTATATTAAAAATTTTCACAATTTTCACCCAAAAGTTGTGTTCCATTTAACCCTCTAAATATTATCTGATCGCCATCTCAAATTGCAAGCTTTTTCTTTGTCATATACTCTTACCTTATTTAAAATTTCGCGGCGATCGGACTATTATTGCGACCTACAGAGCAGCTTCAAAATCGGATAAAAATTATGTTTTTGGTCCATTTCACACGCTAAATATTTCACGATCATCAGCAATTAAAATAGCAATCTATTCTGATGTGGAACCGACCTCCATACCAAATTTTGAGACGATCGGTCCATAATTGCGGCCTGGAGTTTGATTACAATTTATAATGGACAGAGGAAACACACGGACGGACACACATCTCAAAATCGCTTTATCTCGCCGAGATATGAAGATTGGTATACCACATTGGGGGTCTGCGACGAATATTTCGCGGTGTTACATGAATTTTTACCAAAACAAACTTATAATACCCTTTTCACATAGTGGTGTAGGGTATAAAAAAACAACATATTTTTTACCCAGAAATCACTATATAGTACAAAGTCAACTCATGTTTATACCCTACACCACACAGTGGTAAGGGGTATTTTGTCTTTGTGCATTTGTATGTAACATACAAAAGGAAACGAAATAGACCCATAGTTCCTTTTGGCGATATACATATAATCACTTTCTGAGTCGATTTATGCGTGTCCGTCCGTCTGTCCGTCTGCCCGTCTGTCCATGTATTTTTGTTCGCAACATACAGGTCGCATTTTTTGTCCGATTCAGCTGAAAATTGGGGACTACAACTTTTTTATCCATAGGAAAAACGCTATTGCTTTTGGTGAAAATCGGTTCAGATTTGAATTTGGTCTACAAATAAGTGTGCAAAATTATATTGAAATCGGTTCGGATTTGGATATAGCTCCCATATATATGTTCGCTCGATTTCACGTATGTATTTGCTGCACCATTCACGCTATATACGTCCCATTTCGATGAAATTTGGAATGTGTGACTGAATTCAGTCTAGAAATAAATGTGCCAAATTATATCGAAATCGGTTCAGATTTGGATATAGCACCCATATATATTTTCGGCCGATTTTCTGCTCCAAACACGATATATAAGTCCGATTTCAATGATATATGGAATGTGTGACTAAATTCGGTCTGGAAATAAATGTGCCAAATTATATCAAAATCGGTTAAGATCTGGATATAGCTCCGATTTATATTTTACATATTCACAGTGGTGTAGGGTATCATATAGTCGGCCCCGCCCGACTTTGACCCTTTCCTTACTGGTTTTTTTATTAATATCGTTTATAACGACTGGACTGCCGTTGTAAGCGATTTAGACTGTATGTCATATCACAATTGTTTTCCCTGGTTTGGAAAGAAAATAGAATGATCATCTGCCGCCCAAATCCGGGGTAAGGATGCGCCTAGTAAATGAACCGATAAACACCATCTGGAACAAATAGTTTAGGCCTCAAATGTTTTCAGACAAAAATCCGTTTTATAGAATATGGAGTCGAAATAGGTCGAACGGATGTAACGTGGTTTTCATTCGTGTGTTCTATCTTACTCAGTTCACTCCTCTTGTGACGTCTTTTTTTGTTTTATCATTTTTCTCATTAAAATTACTTAACATTTCTGTAACTAAGTAAAGCACACATTAATTTAATTAAGCCTATTATATTCGTTGCTGTCACCGTCATCATTCACAACAAGAAACAACAGAAAATGCCACCATTATTTCCTATTTAAAACAATGAAGTTAATACCATTTCTTTTTTTAGTTTTGTGCAATTTTTCTTCATTTTCATTTCCGATTAAAATGTTTTTCATTTCGTTTCGTTGGCAAATTTCTTTTGTTTTCTATTTCTTTTGCCCTTTTTTGTGGAAGTGTGGTCTGCTGTTTTTTTTTTCTTCGCTTGCCACACTTTTTAATACTAGTTCAAGCTCTTTTTGTTGAATTTCCGGTTCATTGTTTGTAGGTCTGCATTCTCATTACATTGGATACAATATTTGCAAGTTAGCAAAATGAGATAATGCATAAAGGCTGCATCAGCATTATATTAGATATTGGTTACAAAGTACATACGCTGGATTTTAGGAATGCAATTTTTTCGTTTTTCTGCAGTAATAAAAAATATTTGAAATTTAGATTCCTATAATCAATTGTATGAGCCATTTAGTAACACAAGCGATTTACTTTATAGTGGACCTTCAAAAATATTCTGTAAAAAATCCACGTCTGTAGCTTTGATGACCTTTACAAAATCCACTTTTGTGAAACTAAAGGTCCTTTGAAAATATTCCCTAAAAATCCACGTGTGTGGCTCTGATGGGCTTTCAAAAAAATCATTAAAAAATATACGTTTGTGGCATGTTTGTGGCTCGGTTGGTCACTCAAAAAATATTCCTTAAAAATGCACGTTTGTGGCACTGATAGTCCTTCAAAAATATTCTTTAAAAAATCCACGTTTGTTGCTTTGATGGTTGTTGAAAAAATAATATTTAAAAAATCCACGTTTGTGGCTTTGATGGTTGTTGAAAAAATATTCTTTAAAAAATCCACGTTTGTGGCTTTGATGGTTGTTGAAAAAATATTCTTTAAAAAATCCACGTTTGTGGCTTTGATGGTTGTTGAAAAAATATTCTTTAAAAAATCCACGTTTGTGGCTTTGATGGTTGTTGAAAAAATATTCTTTAAAAAATCCACGTTTGTGGCTTTGATGGTTGTTGAAAAAATATTCTTTAAAAAATTCACGTTTGTGGCTTTGATGGTTGTTGAAAAAATATTCTTTAAAAAATCCACGTTTGTGGCTTTGATGGTTGTTGAAAAAATATTCTTTAAAAAATTCACGTTTGTGGCTTTGATGGTTGTTGAAAAAATATTCTTTAAAAAATCCACGTTTGTGGCTTTGATTGTTGTTGAAAAATATTCTTTAAAAAATCCACGTTTGTGGCTTTGATGGTTGTTGAAAAAATATTCTTTAAAAAATCCACGTTTGTGGCTTTGATGGTTGTTGAAAAAATATTCTTTAAAAAATCCACGTTTGTGGCTTTGATGGTTGTTAAAAAAATATTCTTTAAAAAATCCACGTTTGTGGCTTTGATGGTTGTTGAAAAAATATTCTTTAAAAAATCCACGTTTGTGGCTTTGATGGTTGTTGAAAAAATATTCTTTAAAAAATCCACGTTTGTGGCTTTGATGGTTGTTGAAAAAATATTCTTTAAAAAATCCACGTTTGTGGCTTTGATGGTCCTTCAAAAATATTCTTTAAAAAATCCACGTTTGTGGCTTTGATGGTCCTTCAAAAAATATACTTTAAAAAATCCACGTTTGTGGCTTTGACGGTCCTTCAAAAAATATTCTTTAAAAAATCCACGTTTGTCGCTTTGATGGTCCTTCATATTCGGGACACTGTAAAGCCCTTCAAAAGCATTTATATTGCATTAACCCAAGAACAAAATGGCCAACCGTAAGTACCACAAAGTCTTAAAGATGTGGGTGGTCTTAGGTAAGCATCAATTGTAGCCATATCTCCCTTCTCTTCTTTGTCTCTGCTCCTTGTGGTACAAACCACAATCCTTAAAGATGATTATTTCTTGTGGTTAGTAAGACATGCTGTTCGTAGCTTATGCTGCAGTAACAAAAGAAGAAACGAACGACAAATTGCAACAAGCAAATTGCGCTAATGTCATTTCATTTGCTGGGTGAGTGTGTGCGTTTGCCAACCTCAAGATTTGGTCACCATCGTTTTGTTCCTTTTACTCTATTCGCTTACTTAGTCACTTTGCTCTGTATGGGTGCTTACTTGCCAGTTAGCTTGCTTGCAAATATTGTACACTTCTAGCTATAACAGGATGTTCTTATTGTTGTTAAGACGAAAGTCTTTCATCTTTCCCTTCCTTACCGTTCGAAGGAGTTAGTATGAAAGTGGCTTTTTTAATTGTCACAAAGTATTAAATTAAAGCTCTACAATGTTGATTAAGATAAAGTGTTCATTTTTTGTGGTAATTATTCTGCTTACCCAGTGTTGTTGCCTTGCCTGAGAACCGCAGAGTGGTGTACAGTTTCTATGGAAAGCATGAATTTGTAATTAAATGAAATCCCCCAACGAAGTGTGTTACATCATGTTGTGGCATTTATTACAAAAACCGGATTAGGAAAATAGAATAGCTTGAGCGGAAAATAGTCCTTGCAAATAAATTGTTGAAGAAATCAAATCTTTTAAGACGATCCTATTGTTTAACAAGTCCATGTTGGTAGCTTCAAAAGGCCTCTAAAACACATCTTGGGAAAACAGGGTTTATAGCTTTGACTGACCAAAAATTAAAATTTGTGGTCTGTTGGAATTTTCAAAAATTGTTATAAAACAGTCCACAATTTATAATCAATTTCCCGTTATTGTGTTGAATCTGAATCATTTCATGATTATCACACTGTGTCGCTCTTTTTAAAATATAAAATCACTGAAAAACGTCCTTCTTTGATCTTCCAGAAATAGTTCCTTAACAATACACAATTTGTAGACGATTTCCTATTATTTTTAATCTTTATATTTGTCTTCGAGAAAATGTCCTCAAATAAATGTGGAATTCTTCCCAAAGAAGCTGAAAGCTGTCAACATTAATTTGCACATCCTTAATTAAATCTTAATCAAGATGTTGAGGTAAGTCACAGCATAATGAAACATTGTTATTGTAATTGACAAGTTTCCAATTGAATAGTGATTTCCTTTTTCTGCCATGACAACGAACTACTCAATCACTGACATCAATTCTACTTAAGCTGTATGACCTTTCTTAATGTCTCACCCCACCAAAATATCTACAAAACAATAAGTAGGCCCTTGGGGACAAAAAATTACTTCCTTAATTAAATTGTTAAACTTTGTACATCATTGTGATGGAAGTAGTTGGTACATTGTTGTCAACAATCATCGCAAACGACCGCAGTTACTTGGCGCTGTTTGCCGTTACCACAAACGAAGCAAGAAAACTATGGTTACTTGAGACCATAAAATCAATCAGTCTTGTCATCGGCGGTTTATCTTTGCCTAGTAATCAATGGAAATGACACTTGACGTATTGGAGTGGAGATTGTCAATAATTTGTAAAGATTTTGTATTAACTTGCTTTGTTATGATGAGAAGTCAAGTGACACTTGACTTAATGAGATATTGCGAGATTTTCTATATTGTTATATGTGCAGTCTTCGTATTGCCTCCCCCGTAAAAACGCCCTAACAATTATATTTGTGAGATAATTTAATGAATTGTCCACGGTAATGTGGTCTAATAGATTGTACTACGAAATCATGATAGATGCGCGGTTACGCTGAGGATTGCTAGAGTGTTAATTGTTATGGAGATAATGATTACAGGTAAATTTGTGGTTTTGCAAGATTGATTTTCAGAATGTTTGATTTGAATTGAAAACAAGTAAGAAAAGCGTTAAGTTCGGTCGGGCCGAACTTTTTATACCCTCCACCACAAATTTCAGCCATTTCGGTGGATTAATGTGGCCACTACCTTCAAAATATCGAAATTCGGAGGGTACCGTTCTATGGGGGCTATATGATGGCGTGGACCTATACCTACAAATTTCTGGGGGAAAGTTTTAATAAGCCTAAAGAAGACTAAATACCAAATTTCAGCCATATCGGTGTGATAATGAGGCTAAAACGTCCAAAATATCGAAAATCGGGAGATATTGTATTATGGGGGCTATATTAACATGTGGACCTATATATCGTCTGCTCCGTCGGAAAAGGTCGTAAGTCCCTCTCAATAAATTTTTCAGGAGGAAGAAAAAACATTCCAGCGCTTTCTGTATTAAAGATTTTATTATGGTGGTAAAGGCAGTATTTTTCGTTTATTTATTCCGCTTCAATACCTGTACTTTGTTTAATAAAATTCCGTCGCGTTTGGGAGATAATTGGATGTCTTTGGACTTACGACCTTTTCCTTGTACAGTTTTGTATTTTTGTAGGGACTTACGACCTTTTCCTACAATTTACGGACGTTTTTAAAATAAAATATTTATACTTTACGAAACAATGTGGAAAGGGTATTATAAGTTTGTTTTGTTCAATATACGTGTAACATCGCGAAGTATTCGTCGTAGACCCTCTCCCCTTGCCATTTTTTCATATCTTGACGAGATAAAGCGATCTAGCTATGTGTGTCCGTCCATCCATTAACAATTGTAATAAAACTCCAGGCCTCAATTTTGGACGAATATAACGAAATTTTGTGGAGAGGTCGGGTTCCGACCAGAAGTGACCCCATTAGATGTTAGTTATCATCGAAAGGTGTGAAATGGACCAAACCCACAATTTTACCCGACTTTGTAGCTGTCCTGTAGATCGCAGTAATATTCCGATCGGAGCGAAATTTTAAGAATGATATGAGTTTGAGATAAAGAATAAGCTTGCAATTTAACATAGTGATCAGATAGTTATTAGCGGGTTCAATGGACCAAATCTTTTGGGTGAAATCTTATATATAAAAGACAATGTGTGTATGTTTGTATGTTCCGCATTGACTCAAAAACGGCTGAACCGATTTTTTTTGAAAATTTCAGAGAATATACAAGGAACAACCGAGATAAAAATAGGCTTTATATTTTTTTGAATTTCGGAGGGGGCGGGTGCAGGCCCTATTTTTTAAAAAACGCTTTTTTGCTAAAGTTATGAAAGTATCGGTCAGAAAATTAATTTTCGAGGAAACGGTTGTTGAATCTCCGACCCTAAGTACTTATTCCATGTAATTTTCAGATTATGCACAGGGATGTCCCTTGGTGAAAGTAGGCTATATATTTTGTTGAATTTCGGAGGAGCGGGTTACACCTGTGCCCTATTTTTTAAATGCGCTATATATAAATCTTACGAACGATTTCGTTTCCCCAATTCTGGGTACATATTTTAGCAATAAGACCCGACCAGAGTAAAATTCTAAGTCGGTATAACCATGACGTCTGTCCGTCTTTTGAAATTAAGATACAGCTCGCAATTTTTAAGATAGATCTTCGTGATTCGGTATAGAAGTTTCTATTACTTTTAGGATGTTTGGTATTGACGCCTTTATATAGCCCCCATAGAACGGTACCTCCCGATGTCCGGTATTTTGAAGGTGTGGCCTCAATATTCCTCCGAAATGGCTGAAATTTGGTATTTATTCTTCGTTTCGGGTATAAATTTGTCTTTATAGGTCCATAAATTTGTCTATATAGGTCCACGCCTTTATATAGCCCCATAGAACGGTGCCTCCCGAATTTCGGTATTTTGAAGGTTAGCCACATTGTTTTACCGAATTTGCTGAAATTTAGTATTTAGTCTACTTCATAAACGAAAAGAAACTAATTGAAGTAAAATTCAATACAACTCATGGTGGAGGGTATAACAAGTTCGGCCTGGCCGAATTTAACGACGTTCTTACTTGTTATTGATATTCACTTGCATATCCCAACTAATTTGCGATGCAAAACTGTTTCAAGGGCCAGCAACGTGGACCGGTTAGGCTAATATTTAATATAAAACATGACATGTTGTACTTACGACCTTGTATTTTTGCCTTACGACCTTTTCCTTCAATTAAATTTCATGATTAATTCCGTTAATGTGCGTGGTTTCTTAGCTACATTGTAATCCCAAATAGTGTCCTTTTTTGTCTTCCCAAGTATTTCTGCCCCAACTCACTGCATCTTTTGTTTTTGTCTGCAAACCATGTATAATCTTCAGCATGTAATGTCTTCCTGCATTTAGGAAGTTTATAATCAGAGCTTTCAGAATCACCGTGAAAACCATAGGGAACTAGACCTATAACACCATCGTCTAATTCCATTCCAAATTAATACTGCTCTTTGTTCGCAAAAACCATGATGTCTTCTTAGTTTAATAACATTTAAATCAATTATTATTTCAGAATCATTTAATAATATAAACATTGCATTTACCCGTCCGTTAGAAGGGATTACTTTATTGAATTCAGAATACAAACTAATCTCGTTATGTGAATAAATGTCCCAAGAGAAACCACAAATTACCAGTTGATAAAGTGAAGTAAGATATACGACAGAAAAAACAGTAAAAATTTTGATTTTTTTTACAAATTTTTCAATACATGAGATATTTGAACACATACAGCATCCCAATTTGTATCAATGAAAAGGCCAGAAGTCCATCTTTCATAATCAGTTCGCTTATAGGGGAAAATAGATTTCAAATGTAAATTTTTGTTGCAATATAGAAATTATCACATTTTTGTTCAAAAGTTTGGTCCACAGGCTCCGCCAAATATCATCCGATTATCAT
This sequence comes from Musca autumnalis, assembly GCF_047663935.1. Classification (NCBI taxonomy): domain Eukaryota; kingdom Metazoa; phylum Arthropoda; class Insecta; order Diptera; family Muscidae; genus Musca; species Musca autumnalis. The sequence goes on from NW_027411706.1 coordinate 101,702, forward strand.
CAAAAGGTGTAGGCTAGTTCTTTACATTGTACCCCAACCATGGATGACGTTAAACATTATATCTGAACTACATTAGCTGTAGTATTCTTTTAAAGTATAAATTTTCCTGTGGACTTACGACCTTTTCGTACTCAAATTTGTACGTTTTGTGGACTTACGACCTTTTCCGACAAGACCAAAACGTATAGAAAAACGCGACATACTACCATTTTCTTTGTATCATACGACGTGTTTTGACTTGTACTATCATCCTGTAACAAAAACGCGATTTCCAAAGGAAGTGGACTTACGACCTTTTCCGACGGAGCAGACGATATACATTTTATGGTAGAAATGTTTCTTAGCCTCTGGAAACACAAAATACAAAGTTACAACCTATTCTTTGGTCAAATGGGTCTAATACATTCAAAATATATTAAAATGACGCGTACTTTATATGGGGCCTTATATGGGGGCTATACCAAAACGTGGAACTATATAACCCAACTTTGGTAGGAATATTTTTTGGCCTCAGGAGACACAAAGTACCAAATTACAACCAATTCGGTGGTAAAATGGGCCAAATATCTTAAAAATTCATTAAAACGACGACGCGTCACGCGTCATTTTGTATGGGGGCTATACGAAAGCGTGGACCTACATAGCCCGCTTTCAATACCAAAAGTCCTACGTAAATATAACATATTTTCCCAAAATTTCATCAACCTACGTCAATCCGTTCGGACGCTAGAGTGATTTCCACAGACGGACAGACGGACAGACGGACGGACATGGCTATATCGATGTAGAATTGCACGCTGATCAAGAATATATATACTTTGTGGGGTCTACAATGATTATTTCGAGTAGTTACAAACGTAGTGACAAACTTAATATACCCCCATCCTATGGTGGAGGGTATAAAAACTATCGTTTTGTAAACATTATCCTGTAATAGGGCGTACAGAAATAAGGTCCCACGAAATAACACCCCAAATTAATAATGAAAATAGGCCTCAATCAGGTATATGGAAAACAACAACAAAACTTTCGGGGCCTATTTTCGTCTTTTTGGGACCTTTTTTCATTCAGCTGTTGGGGCCAATTTGTCTTCACAACAAGTAAATCAAAAATTTGAAAATAAAATTGGGGACTAAATAATATAGGGGTCTAATTGCAATTTTCAGTGATGATGTAAAAAATCGCGCGATTTTTTCAAATATATTTCGCCTGCGGCGCTTTTCGGTTTTATACAAGTATTTGTATTTTGTAAAATTGTGAAAATATTTTTGAAAAAAATGCGCGATTTTTTACAAAAATATTTTTGCCTACTGCGCTTTTCGCTTTTTTTTTGCAAAAAATCGCGCGATTTTTTCAAAAAAATTTTTGCCTGCGTCGCTTTTCGGTTTTATAGAAGTATTTGCAATTGTTTGTATTTTCGAAAACTGTAAAAATAGTTTTGTAAAAAATCGCGCGATTTTTATACCCTCCACAATAGTATGGAGGGTATATTTAGTTTGTTTTTCCGTTTGTAACGCATTGAAATACTCATTTGCGACCCTATAAAGTATATATATTCTTGATCAGGGTAAAATTCTAAGTCGATCTGAGCACGTCCGTCCGTCCGTCCGTCCGTCTGTGGTAATCACTCTAGCATCCACAAAAATGGAGATAGGACGCTGAAATTTTGGGAAAATGCGTCTTTTGTTTGCAGGCAGGTCAAGTTCGATGATGGGCTATATCGGTCCACGTTTTGGTATAGCCCCCATATAACGGTACCCCCCGATTTACGGTATTTTGACGTTTTTAGCTAAATTTTCAGACCGATTTGGTTATAATTTGACATTTAGGGTTCTTAAGTGTCAATAAACATATATAACAAAAGTGGTGGACATAGGTCCACGTTTTGGTATAGCCCCCATATAACGATACCCCCCGATTTGCGGTATTTTGACGTTTTTAGCTACATTTTTAGACCGATTTAGCTATAATTTGACATTTAGGGTTCTTAAGTATCAATAAACTTATATAACAAAAGTTGTGGACATAGGTCCACGTTTTGGTATAGCCCCCATATAACGGTACCCCCCGATATACGGTATTTTGACGTTTTTAGCTACATTATCAGACCGATGTAGCTATAATTTGACATTTAGGGTTCTTAAGTGTTAATAAACTTATATATTAGAAGTTGTGGACATAGGTCCACGTTTTGGTATAGCCCCCATATAACGGTACCCCCCGGTTTGCTGTATTTTGACGTTTTTAGATACATTTTCAGACCGATGTAGCTATAATTTGACATTTAGGGTTATTAAATGTCAATAAACTTATATAACAAAAGTTGTGGACATAGGTCCACGTTTTGGTATAGCCCCCATATAACAGTACCCCCCGATTTACGGTATTTTGACGGTTTAAGCTACATTTTCAGACCGATTTGGCTATTATTTGACATTTAGGGTTCTTAGGTGTCAATAAACATATATAACAAAACTTGTGGACATAGGTCCACGTTTTGGTATAGCCCCCATACAACGGTACCCCCGATTTGCGGTATTTTGACGTTTTTAGCTACATTTTCAGACCGATATAGCTATTATTTGACATTTAGGGTTCTTCAGTGTAACTAAACTTATATAACAAAAGTTGTGGACCTAGGTCCACGTTTTGGTATAGCCCGCATATAACGGTACCCCCGATTTGCGGTATTTTGACGTTTGTAGCAACATTTTCAGACCGATTTAGCTATAATTTGACATTTAGGGTTCTTAAGTGTCAATAAACTTATATAACAAAATTTGTGGACATAGGTCAACGTTTTGGTATAGTCCCCATATAACGGTAGCCCCCGATTTACGGTACTTTGACGTTTTTAGCTACATTTTCAGACCGATGTAGCTATAATTTGACATTTAGGGTTCTTAAATGTCAGTAAACTTATATAACAAAAGTTGTGGACATAGGTCCACGTTTTGGTATACCCTCCATATAACGGTACCCCCCGATTTACGGTATTTTGACGGTTTTAGCTACATTTTCAGACCGATTTAGCTATAATTTGACATTAAGGGTTCTTAAGTATCAATAAACTTATATAACAAAAGTTGTGGACATAGGTCCACGTTTTCGTATAGCCTCCATATAACGGTACCCCCCGATTTACGGTATTTTGACGGTTTTAGCTACATTTTCAGACCGATTTAGCTATAATTTGACTTTAAGGGTTCTTAAGTATCAATAAACTTATATAACAAAAGTTGTGGACGTAGGTCCACGTTTTGGTATAGCCCCCATATAACGGTACCCCCCGATTTGCGGTATTTTGACGTTTGTAGCTACATTTTCAGACTGATTTAGCTATAATTTGACATTTAGGTTTCTTAAATGTCAATAAACTTATATAACTAGTGGACATAGGTCCATGTTTTGGAATAGCCCCCATATAACGTTACCGCCCGATTTCAGGTATTTTGAGAATTTTACCAAGAAGTTTTAACCGAATTATCTGTAATTTGAACATTTGACATTTGAAGTTCTTAGTGGTCACCACACCTCTCCACCAAAAATTGTCAAGAAAACCCCCATATAACGGTACCTCCCGATTTTCAGTAATTTGATGATTTAAGCTACAATAATAAACCGAACTAGCAGTAATTTGACATTTGAAGTTCTTAGTGGTCACAACACCTCTCCATCAAAAATTGTCAACATAGGTCCATGTTCGGATATAGCTCCCATGAACGGGACCTCCCAATTTTCAGTAATTTGGCAATTTTAGCTACAATTTTTAACAGAACTAACTGTAATTTGACATTTGAAGGTTGTAGTGGTCACCACACATCTTCATCAACAATTTTCAACATAGCCCCAATATAACGATACTTCCCGATTTTCGGTACTTTGATGATTTTACTTAAAATGTTTAACCGAACGTAGGTCCATGTTTTTGTATAGCCCCAAAACAAACCTCCCGATTTTCCGTACCTTAGCTTTATTTTTTGGACGAACTTTCTGTAATTTGAAATTTAAAAGTCAACAAAAATTCTGCAACAAAAATTTTTCATTTAAGTTCATATTTTCGTATAGCCCAGATACCTCCGAACTAGCTGTTAATGACATTTGAAGTTCCCACGTTATGTACCGATTTTCGGTACATTACCTTACATTATCTGACATTTTAACGTACTCACTTAAAGTTGGGGACAGGAATGAATATTTTATGGTGGAGGGTATGAAAAGTTCGGCCCGGCCGAACTTAATGCTTTTTTACTTGTTTTTTTTTTTCAAAACAATATTCGCCTGCGGCCCTATTCGTTTTTAAAAAATATTTGCGTATGTTTATAAAAACTTTGTACTTCCTTAAATTGTGAAAATATTTTTGAAACACACTAATTCAAACAGAATTAGAAACTAGAAATGGAGAGTAGAAGTTTCGATATGTTAAAATTATAAAAAAAGTATAGCCATCTATTAGTTACATATTACAAACTATTGAATGAATATCTTATAAATCTTTTGTGAAAATACACCCCAAATTTAGGGCTTCATTTACAACCAAAATTTAAGTGAATAAATATTTTGGGGCGCATATGGATAGTTTGGGGCCTAATTGTATTTTCGGTTTTTGGGGTGATATTGCATTTGCCAAATGCACCTCAATTTCAAAAGTGCATTTTCGCCCAATGACATTTTGGGCCATAAAGGTAATATTTTTTTTGGGGCCAATTTTCCTAGTATTAGGCCTTTTTGTATTGGGGCAGATTTTCAAATTGAAAAAACACCCCAAAAATTGGGGTCCATTTTCATTTCCGTTTGGGGGGTTATTTCATGTGGCCTTATTTCTGAACACCAGGAACGGGAGTTATGTCCGTGAATAAAAGCGGACTTAACTACAAAAAAAGCGGACATAACTCTCAACGTTTTTATAACCTATACCACAATGTGGAAAGGGTATTATAAGTTTTTTTTGGTAAAATTTCATGTAACACCGCGAAATATTCGTCGGAGACCCCCAATGTGGTACACCAATCTTCATATCTAGACGATTTTGAGATGTGTGTCCGTCCGTCCGTCTGTCCATTATAAATTGTAAACACGCTCCAGGCCGCAATTATGGACCGATCGTCACGAAATTTTGTATGGAGGTCGGGTTCAGATCAGAATAGATCCCTATTCTTATTGGTGATGATCGTGAAATATTTAGCGGGTGAAATGGATGAAAAACAAAATATTTATCCAATTTTCTAGCGGCTCTGTAGGTCTCAATAATAGTCCGATCAACGCGTAATTTTAAATGAGTTAAGAGTATATCACAAAGGAGGAGCTTGCAATTTGAGATGACGATCGGATAATATTTAGAAGGTGAAATGGACCAAAACTTTTGTATGAAAATTGTGAAAATTTTTAATATACAGCTTATATCTTAATTCTTACTTACTTAGTTGGCCCATTACAGAACATTTGTTCCATAGACCGAACTAAGAAAAGATCTCCATTCCTCTCTGTTTTTCGCTTGACTTTTTGGAATACCGCGCCTTTCCATTTCTTCATCCACTTGTTTGCTCCATCGAAGCTTAGGCCTGCCGATTCTGCGTGCACCGCCATGGGGCATGTATTCATACGCCTTTTTAGCGGGTTCATCATCGCTCATTCTCATGACATGGCCTAGCCAACGCAACCGTTGCATCTCGATACGTTTAACTATATTCATGTCTTTGTATAGCTTATATAGCTCGTGGTTCATACGACGTCGATATTCACCGTCAACGCAAATCGGCCCGTAGATCTTTCGAAGAATTTTCCTCTCAAACACAACAAGCACTGCCTTATCTGCTTGCGCAAGTACCCATGCTTCGGAGCCATACATTAGCACGGGTAGTATCAGATATACGAGTAGTATATCTTAATTCCTGGAAGTGATATTCCGGACAAGTGAGATATACTTGAAAGTGGAACGCTTGACCTTTCAATTGATGCCAATTATGTTGGTGTGCATGATCAGATAACAGAGTTACAGCCTAATATATTCCGTTATTTGTTTGTAGTGTAATAATAGACTCGCTAGAAGTCGCAATTATACATCAATAGTCACGAAATTTTGCACCGGGTAAGAGTATAGGTCGAAAAAGATGCCTACAATTTTGAATGATGATCTGATATTCTTTAGCGGGTGAAATGGACCATTACTTTTGTATGAAAATATAAAAATTTTATTTTTGGTCGATATTTTAATTCCTTGAGGACATATATATTTCGCAAAGTAGCCTAAATATGGAAAAAACTACTGACCTTTCCTCTGATGTAAATTGCAATAAAGTGTTTGCTAGATAACGGGCCTACTGCCTTATATGTATATAATGGGTTCTGTATAGGGAACCACAGTTTTTCCCATGCTACATATTGTCTCTCCAAAAGTTTATGTAACACCACGAAATATTCGTCCTATTTGGTATGCCAAAATTCATATCTCGACGAGATAAAGCGATTTAGCGATGTGTGTCCGTCCATTAAAAATTTTAAACAAGCTTAAGGCCGCAATTATGGACCGATTGTAACGAATTTTTTAAGAAGGTTGGGTTCGGGCCAGAGTAGAAATGATTAGTTTTTGGTGATGATCGTGAAATGTTCAGTGGATGAAATGGACCAAAAACAAAATTTTAACCAATTTTGTAGCGGCCCTGTAGGTCCAAATAAAAACCCGCAAAATTTTAGACTAAGATTGAGTTTATGATGAAGAAGAAGCGTACAAACCAACGTGAAGATCAGATAATACCTAGCGGGTTAAATGGACTGAAAATTTTGTGTGAAATTGGTAAAAATTTCAATAACGTAGCGGTTAAACAACGGAAGTAGTAGTACTACATAAGTGGGTTTCATTACATTTTAGTTTGTGTGAACTAAATGTTCCTTTCCTGCTACAAAAATGTCTTTGTCATGCTAGATAATTTTTTGGTTTTGGTCATAAGTATTATACATTCCATCTCTGATATTTGGTAATTAAGTTTTCACAATCATTGAAAAGAAGTTCCGTGGAGAGCGATTGTCCAGGGATAGTGGTATAGGGTATCCCATGGTCGGCTCCGTCCGACTATAGACTTTTCTTACTTGTTTTTTTAATGCTAAAGTTATTTTTTACGATATTTTCCATTATTTTCTGCCGATCAAAGAACTGTTATAAATTTAAGAGAAGAAGTTAGAATATAGACGGAATTGTACATTTAGGAAGACATAAGTGCCAAAAAATAACGAAGTTTCCACAAAATCTTCCAGATTTCATAAAAGTATTTAACAATGAAATTATATCTGAATTTGTCACTAGCAGTTCCGAGGAATTTTACCAGACTACGGCATTCGGGAAATTTTGATGTGTTTGCATATTTCACAAAAACTCTGTATTTTTATACCATCAGCATTTATGCTAACGAGGGTATATACACTTTCATACGGGCAAAATGTGCCTCATCGTGGTGCTCATAATGGTTTTAGACCCCAAGTAAGTTTGGACGAAATCCGTTTCAGGCAATTTGGAGTCGATTTAGCAATGTCCGACAATCCTTTTGTTTTTCTGGCTGGCTGGTGCGCACGATAACTCTCGAACGGATTAACCGAACAGGTCCAACAGTTGACTTTCGTCATATTTTGTTCAAATTTAGTTTAAGTTCGAAGATGGGTTATATCGGTCCACTCCTTCCGGTACCTCCCCCACAAAAGTTCGGAAATGTTCGGAAAATTTGTGCGCACGATAACTCTTGAAGGAAGTAACCGATTTTGTCCATACTTTGCACATCGTGAAATTTCTAGAAGACTTAGATGGGGTTCCAATATGGACTCAATTAGTCCACTCCTTCGGGTACCTCCCACACAAAACTTCGGAAAAGTACAGTTTAGGACCTGCTTTCGAATCGCTTTGATTTTTGTTGTAGCAACCTGTATTTCCTGCCCCCAATACGACAGTATAAGTTTGGTCCATACTTTACACATCCTAATATACCTACCAAATATAGATCAGTTTTGAATATGGACTATATTTGTCCACTTTTCGGGTGCCTCCCACATACAACTTTGAATCAATTCACTTTAAGACCTGCTCACGAATCAGTTTGATTTTTGTTGAAGCAACTTGCATTCGCTGCCTCAAATATGGTAGTAAAAGTTTTTTGAGGGGCAAGTTTATACTTCTTGAGAAAAGAGCCCGAACGTTGTAAAAAAACCCCTATGGCACCATATATAGGGGCTGGAGAGCTCAAACCGAATACTGCTTTAGTCCACACTTTGGATATTGTAATATTTCTTCGAATATTAGATGAAGTTCGAGGGTGGTGCTTATAGGTCCACTCCTTCCGGTACCTCCCCTACAAAAGTTTGAAAATATTCGCTAAAATGTTACGCGCGGTTTCTCGTAGACGTAGCAACCAATTTGGTACAAACTTTGGATCTCTAAATATTGTCGAAACTTAGCTTATGTTCAAATTTGGGCCCTATCTCTCCAATCCTTGTGGTACCACCCATACAAATGTTCAACATTTTTGTGTGGTTCGAGGATCCCTTGCACATTTTTTCCGAAGGTTTTCTTAGTTACCCTTTTATCAGCGATTTTATGTTCTTCGTAGGTTAGTGTGATGAAAACCCCTATCTATCGATATCTCCGCAAATTTTTTAGCTTTAATCCTATCCATACTTTTGTCGGTTCAATTTTCAAAACCCCCTAAATACATTTTTTTTTTTTTTTTTTTTGGTAAAAAGTATTCGGAAATAAAAGTATCCACACAGGCTGATGGTATATATATCTCTTGGCAAAGCCGGCTGATACTTTTTTACTTGTTTAAAAATATTTTCGACTGCGGCCTTTTTGGTTTTAGAAAATATTTGCATACTTTGTACTTTTTAAAATTTTTTAATATATTTTTCCTCTGCTACTCTCATAATCAATTCAAACTGAATTACAAATGAGAGTAGAAGTGGTTTCAGTATGTCAAAATTATAAAAAAGTATAGCCATCAATTAGTTAGTTATTACAAACTTCTTAAATATTTAGCTGCTTATCATGCATGTTTACCAACACTGATATTGTTCTAATACATCTTTACGTATTGTCCAAATTGAGCGGATCTCATTGGAACATCACAGCCTTTTAAATGTTGACAACGTTTATAATTTTTTAAAAGGTACGAGTTTGGCTTTTAAATTTTGTGACGGATAAAAAAACTAACAAATGGTCCGTTCCAGTACAGCAAGAGTCTACTAATTTTTACTATTGTTTTTTTGATGACATAAAGGAATAAATTATATCGTAGTAAAAAATAGTAGTTTCTTGCAGGTTCAGAAATAGAGCAAAAATGTCATACATTCCATCTTTGTTCTATACTCTTGTTTCTATTTTGTTCTGACAAGCAGGGGATATTTAGCTGTCGGCAAAGCCTAAAGTTGTTTTTTCCTTGTTTTACTTTTCTAGTGACAGACCATGACGTCTCGATCACTAGTTTTTCGAATCGTTAATATTATATTATCATTCCCGAATGGAGGGTATTTATATGTATATGAATCTTCACTCTGCAGTGCAACTATTTAGTTTTTGTCCGTTCTAGACATTCAAATCTCTTTCATTTCCACTCAATTGACATGCAACTAGTATATATGTACATATGTTCATTCACTCACGTGTACAACACTTAATACATTCAAACTTAATGACTACTGAAAATATTAATGTTTGCTCAGGTTATGAACACTGACGAGAAATTGTAACACCCTGGAGAAAATTATACAATCGTTCCATTTCTTTGCTATCCTCGCCGTTGTGAATGTTTTGCACTCACATGCATACTTTTACCTGGAACATAAATTGTGGCATAAATTAATGTGTTATGCCATACAGAGTTTATAAATTATGAATATTTATGAGCAGCATTCTAAAGTCTCTTGTGACAATGACATAAACAGAAATTCCCAGTTTAAACTCTACCCTGGTGATGGATTGGTAACGTTTCATCATTCATACGCAACCATAAACACTTTGGAACAAATATGAATGTAGAGAGGTTTTCTGCTGAACTATCGCTATGGAGATTGTGGGGCCATCGTCGATGGGAACCAGTTCAAGCCCCGCTGGACTAGCACGATTTAGTTTAACGGTGATGCGTTAGAAGAATGTTGGGTATCCCTTTTACTGTCATTTGCTGTAATTGGTAATTGGGATTCCCAGCGGTCAGAGTTTCATTCATTCATTTCATTTCATAATATTTCATGGTGGAGGGTATGCAAAGTTCAGCCCGGCCGAATTTAACACTTTTTTACTTGTTCCTTTTAAGGGGGTTAATAATATCTTTGGAACAAGCTAATTAATTAATTAGTTAACAATTGGTAAGTGAAAAAAGACAACGGGAAAATGGTTTTCCTCATGCCCTCGGTTGCTTAGAAGATACCAAACAGTATAAATATTTGTTTTCGCCAAAAAAAATTAAATTGGCTTCCGAAAACGGGAAAAATCAATGAAATCGGTTGACAAATAAATGAGTTAAGGCATCCATAAAAATTGAGAGAGGATGCCGACTTTTTGAGCTATAATTTTTTTTTGCCGAATGAGCTATAATTTGAAGTTTAGAGTTCCAAATGATCAATTAAGTTCTCCATAAAAAATTATGGACATAGGTCCATGTTTTTTTACAGCGCCCATAAAAAAAATCTCTCCCGGTTTCAGGTATTTTGACGTTTGGCTTAGTGTTGGATCGAAAATCTCTATGGTTTGGCTGTTGTATGCCAAAATATCCAAAAAACGTGAAAAAAAATTCTAAGTCAAAATCTGGGGGCTCGATTTTCACCGCAGCCATATGGTCTAGTGGACTTTTTTGATCAGTATAATCCCAGGAATCAGAAACACGAAGAGCCCATTATGATGCTCAAATCGCACCACCCTACTGCACATAGCTGTACATTCACAACATGTTGCGCTCGCTAACAAGTATTGTGCAACATATTTATGATTTTAAGCTTTACCAATATAAACATAGTTGCTTGTTTTTTGAATGGTATTACGGAGACGTACGGTTTCTAAGATACTTTTCTTAACAGAAGGACAGTTTGGTCGTCAGTCGTTTGATATCAACAGTCCGATATGGATGAACAATTTGCGATGCTTAGCTTCCCAAATGTATGCATTATTGACTACACAACTTTAATTTGAATAAGTGATGATATTTGTCTATACCTGTCCCGCAGCTGTTGTTGCTTCAAACAAACAATATTTTTATTTCAATTTAAATTGAATTAACCTAATTTCCACTATCCCAAAAATCTCTAGAACTAATTAGAAGTTTTCTTAATGGAAATAGTAACAGCGGTTGCAACCCCTTTACTAAACTCAATGCAAAACGTAGCAAATGAAATGAAAGAGTTTTAAATTAAACTATGAATACAAAGTAGAACAACAGCTGAATTCACTTTCCTTCATCTCCAAAAATTATAGAAGCAGTAACAACAACATCAGCGAATGACAAAGAAATTTTAATAAAGTTGGTAAATAATTCATTTAGCTGACTGGCTGTGGCATAAGCAACAGGAAACGGAAACAAGCACTAACACTAATGATGCAACCAACCAGTCAACCAGTCAGACCATCAACAAAATACCCACAACCAGGCACACAGAATCGCCGTCAAGTTGCTTTTGCGGCAAAACACAATGGTTTATTTTCACGAATGCTCGCGAACAATAGATACAAAACGTGCAAGCACGTGGCATAGTGAAATGTCATGGCAGCAGATGTTGCTGCAAAAATTCAGCATTACTACCCATTGCAATTATTGCTAAATGGAAAAAGTTTTTCTGTGGCTGTTTTTTCTTTTTGGTATTTGTGGATTTTTTCTGTATTTAAAATTAGTTAACGTTTAAATATTTTGTATTCGTTAAAGAAACGATGAGAGTTTGGAAAGGAATGGTTAATTTTTAGGTAAACTTCTTACGAGATATTAAGGATTGTTAGTTGATGGTATCAGAGTATCCTTGATACAGGTTTTGGTTAAAAAGTTACAGAATTACTACCAGTAGAACAGTTCTCAATTATTTGGTGCCGTTGATATTATCGAATATATTTATTGATCCTTAGGTTTCGCCACGAAATTATTCGTCAAACACTTATAGAACGATCTACTACTTGTTTGACATATTGACGCCGCTTCACAGTGGTCGAAATCACTGATCTAACGGCGCGAAATTAATAACTTGCAAACGAATGAAGATATGTTTCTGAAATTTTGCACAAACTCTGTATGTGTGAGTGGCTAATAATGGACTAAATATGAACAACATCGGCAAGTATTTTGGTATATCCCCCATATGGCGGTAAATCCTGAAATTCGGCATTTTGAGGATTTAAGCCTCCCTTTTCTTCCAAATTAGTTGCAATTTGGTACTTAGCGTTTCCGCCCAAATTAGGTGTCATTTGGCATTTGGAGTTCCCCGTGGACGCAAACGTTCTCCTCAAAAAATTGTGTACATAGGTCTACGTTTCGATATTGCCCCCATATGACGGTACCTCCCAATATTTGGTATTTTGAGGATTTTATGTACATTTTCGGAATGCCATTGGAGGTTCTCGATGGTTACATATCTTCTCCACCAAAAATTGTGAACACATGTCAATGTTTTCATATAGCTCCCATATAACTGTACCGCCAGATTTGTGGTATTTTGATGATTTAAGCCGCATTTTCCATACATTTATCAGCAAGAGTTGCGGCTAGTTGCAGCCAACAGTTGATTTTTCGGAATCTAGTAAGTCCAATTCATTTTGTCGAAAAAGAATTAGACTGGACTTTAGAGAAAATTTGTAGCAACGCAACATTTAACAAAAGTATATTAAGTTGGCGTAGATGGCCAAATAACGGGGATATCGCAATAGTCGGTAAAACATCAAATTTTTTCAATTTTTTGTAATCACGCTACGGGTCCTGGTATGGTCGGATAATATTCAGGGGTCGGAATGGGCAAAAAAAAATATTTTGAATTTTACCAGTATCACATAGTCGGCCCCGAAACGACTAAGTTTGGTTTGGGAAAATGTATGTAACACCGCGAAATATCGGTCGTAGACCCCCAATGTGGTATACCAATTTAATATCTCGTCGAGAAAAAGCGATTTTGAGATGTGTGTCCGTCCTTCCGTCCGTCGGTCTGTCCATTATAAATTGTAATTAAACTCCAGGCCGCAATTATGGACCTATCGTCACGAAATTTAGCATGGAGGTCGGGTTTAAATCAGAATAAACACCTATTGTTATTTTTGATGATCGTGAAATATTTAGCGGGTGAAAGGGACCAAATACATAATTTTTATCAGATTTTGTAGCTGCTCTGTAGGTCGCAATAATGGTCCGATCGCCTTTAAACTAAGGTAAGAGTATTGCAAAGAAGAAGCTTGTAATTTGAGATAGTGATCATATAATATGTAGAGGGTTAAATGGACCACAACTTTTGTGTGAAAATTGTGAAAATTTTTAATATACAGCTTATATATGTATTCCTGGAAGATACCTTTCTATTGATGTCAATTGTGTTAGCGTATATGATTAGATAACAGGGTTACAGCCTAATATACCCAGTTATTTGTTTGTAATATAATCATAAACACGCTAGAGGTCGCAATTATAGCTAGGCTGTCACGAAATTTTGCACGAGTTTTGGTGGAAGAAGTCGCCTGCAATTTTGGATGATGATCTCATATTATTTAGCGGGTGAAGTGGGCAATTACTTTTGTATGAAAAGTAAAAAAAAAAAAATATTTTTGGTGTATATTTTATTTCCTGGAGGGCATATACCGGCAAAGTAGCCTACATATGGAAAAAGAACTACTGACCTTTCCCCCTGATGCAAATTGCAATAACGTGTCTGCTAAATAGCGGGCCTCCTATTGTATAATGGGTTTTGTGCAGAGAACCACATTTCCCATTCCCAGTTTTTACATTATTACAAATTACATGGTGCCCTAGCGTATTAATTGTCCAATTGGATTTCTATACATACATTGCAGCATGGGTCGGGTCGCTCTGCCACCTTTTTTTTTCAAAACCAACCCAGCCAGGCAACATCAAATCTGCAACAGTGGCCAAATACCATGTAAAACTTCCCTACAAGTGCCCAGCAAAAAGTTTGCCTCCAAAGAGGCAGTTAAATGGTATGTACAAGTGATCTGGAAGTGCATCAAATTATGCATTTTCACTCATGATTTTTACAAGAGCGTGACTACTGAAAGAGGCACTCCATTGCACTGCATTTTAACTGACCCTTTGGCACTGCATTTTAACTGACCCATTGGCACTGCATTTTAACTGACACTTTGGCATTGCATTTTAAGTAACCCTTTGGGGAGGCAGTCCAAAGCACGTGTTTTGATACCGGCATTCTGCGGAAATTGTGCAAGACATTACAAAATATCCCAGAACAAATAAAATGCATTTACTATTTGTGTAAAACAAAAATATTAAGAACTTTATCACATTAACACAAATTATGAAAATTCTCCATTGAATTCAATCGCAAAAATGCGTGTTTCCTCCGCCATTTAATCCAAGCTGAACTGTTTTTGCTTCATCTGCTAAATGGGTTGTCTTCCCATCACCAGTTAAGATTTCGACATGTACTCCAACAGCACTCCATTCGGAAATTTTCTTCTCGTGAGTTACCGGAAAAATGTTCAAAAATTAAATATTATTTAGTATGTATTAACAAATGTTTGGAAATGTTAACACGCTTATCTCTTATTGGAAAATTTATGCGGGGCCTGTAGAGATGTTCAAACTAATTTATGTACATGTAGAGATCTCTAACAACTGCTAATAAAATGTAGCGAACGGAGTGCCTTTTTCACGACTCCGTTTGGACTGCATCCGGATGCTGTTAAATTGTGAGAAATTGGAGTGCCTTTTTCACGACTCCGCTGAACTGCATCCGGATGTTGTTAAAATGTGACAAGTAGATGTGATTCTTTGGATTGTATCCAAATACGGTTAAAATGTGAGGACTGGAGTGCCTTTTTCACGACTCCGTTTGAACTACATCAAAACATGCCGTGACAGAACTAGTCCACATTGCACTACTTCCAATTTATTTTGCTGGGTGGTGTCTTAGGACACGCCGTTCGGACCCAGAGATAGAGATGGACAGTGGGTAGCAAATGAAATGAAAGATGGGTAAATACGCAATGGGTAAATTGGGTAAATACCCATTTGTGGGTATTTACTATATTGAATCGTCAATACAACTTCTCGTTTTCTTGTAGCCCCCATATAAGGATACCTCCCGATATCCAGTATTCTGATGGTCTTAACTGTATTTTCAAAGCGAATCAACTGTAATTTGGCTACTGTCGTTCTATGACGTAATGTCCCTACCAGCAAACATTTGTATCCGGTAGTCATTACGTAACCCGTTACAAATTAATGTAAACAAGCTTCTTTTCGCATTACAAGTAATCTGAAAAGTAATGGGTTACTTCTTAAAAAAATTACAAGGTCAACATACTTACTTTACTCCTCACTAAGTAATGACGAAAGTGGCACGGTGAGTGTGTGTCCGACTATAAATCATAGGGTTGTGTGTTCAACGCTCACCGTCGGCATGCGAGTTTTTTTTTAATTAAAAAATAACAGTTCGTAGTGCACATGTGCACTGCACATTTAAGTTCTTAATATTCGTGTGCGTGGCATAGTGTGTAGTGTCTTTGGCTAGAAATCAGAGGGTTCGTGGTTTCAATTCGTGCAGACAGCGAAATAAAATAAAGTAAAATAAAAGTAAGAAGTGTGATAAAATTAAAAACCAATTCTCTACATCAACTGTTCTAAAAATATAATTTTTTTTACCTTACTTTTCAACTTCTTGTGGCCACAGAATAACTAGTTATTCTAGTGGTCATAAAATAACTACAAAATGAGTGCGACATGCCCTTGTAAAAATAATGGGGAAGAAAAGGGGTTTGAGAGTAGTTACGGCTGCCAAAAATCCCTTACGAAACCTATGATTTTGGGAGGACTTTTTTGCTGGGGTGGTTCGGCGATAAATAGTTTTTAACCAATACTTGGGTAAATACTCGAAATCGGGGTAACTTATTTTGGGGGCTACAAGAAAAAGTGGACCTAAGTTGACAGATTTTTGCGACGATATTTTATACAAATATAAAACTCACTGTGTCAAATTACATCCAATAAGATTGCAAAATGTGGCTAACAGATAAAAAAGATCTTAAATCGGGAGGTACAGTTATACGGGGCTATATCATAACATGGATCCATAGACCCCATTTTCGGTACCATTAGTTCTTTTGATATATAAAGGATTTGAGCCAAATTTTAACACAATACGTCAATTGGTTTGGCAGATAAATAGTTTTTACCCAATAATTGGGTAAAAACTCGATATCGGGGTACCCTTATATGGGGCCTACAAGAAAACATGGACCTAATTGGACAGATTTTTGCGACGATAGTTTATACCCATTGTGCCAAATTACAGCCAAATATAGAACTCACTGTGTCAAATTACAGCCAATAAGATTGTAAAATGTGGCTTATAGATAAAAAAGATCTTAAATCGGGAGGTACGGTTATATGGGGGCTATATCAAAACATGGACCCAGAGACCCCATTTTCAGTACCAGAAGTTCAGTTAACATAAGAAAGATTTGAGCCAAATTTTGTCAGCCTACGTCAAGTGGTTCGGCAGTTAAAGAGTTTTTATCCAGTACTTTTTATCGGGTATTTACCCACATGTTTTGAGTATTTTTAAGCTCTCTATTTTGAAACGATTTTACAACCTAATCCCTGGAATTGGGTGTGAGAAGTGGTATTGACGATTCAATATTGTAAATACCCAAATAAATGCCCACAAATGGGTATTTACCCACAGTGTGGTTATTTACCGGGTAAATGCCCGGTAAATACCATCTCTACTCAGAGATAAGCTGTGGGTCCCATATCGTTGAGCGAATATGAATCGGGGTATTGACTCATTGATATGAGAGAAGTCTCCCTTGTCCCTTCTGATATGTTTGTGAAACAATTATTATATTATTATTTAAGCTTGGTGTGATACTGTTCCAGAATCCACAATAAGTTTATTTGTTCGATAAAGAAATTTCGATTTGTAGAAAGCTAATTCCCAGATGTAGTGGTGTAGGGTATTAAATGGTCGGCCCCGTCCGACTATAGCCTTGGCTTACTTGTTAATGATGTTAATAATTTTTCTGGGGATGCCTTTGATTTCTAACGCTTTCCATATACTTTCTCATTTCATTACATCAAATGCTTTCCCAAAGTCTACAAATGTTAGATACAGAAAGAGGGGGAGAAACAAATTCGCCACATTTTAGATTCACTATAGCATCCACAATTTCATCGTATGTGGGTGGTTCTGTAGAAATGTCTCAGCTTGGGCTTAATGGATCGAATATTTGTAGTCCATCCTCATTTTCATCGTGGATAACATGTTTAAAACACTCTTCTTATAAGTTTACAACACTCTTTTAGTCTTTGCCATATCTCGTCATTGCTGTTATCATAAGAAATATTTATTTCTTCCACTTTCCTTCGCAGTTCAATTCTCGCTGCATCATTTTGAAACTTGTCAGTATCGAATCTTATTCTACTTATGGTATTTCTTCGAATTTTTCTTAGCATGTTTAATTTAAGTTCACTCACCACGAGGTAGTGATCACTTCCTATTTCAGAACTTCTTCTGTTCCTCACATCAGAGCAAATTTTAAACCACTCTCGGGAAATGCAGATATGGTCTATTTGAGATTCAAATGTTCCAGTCGGGGATGTTCACGTTACTTTCTGTATTTTCTTATGAGGGAAGACAGCCCCCATAAAACGGTACCTCCCGATTTCCGGTATTTTTATGCTTGTGGCCTCAATGTCCCTCCAAAACTGCTGAAATTTGGTACTAAGTCTTCCTTGAGGGTATAAAATAATCCATCTGAAATTTGTCGGTATATGTCTTCGTCTTCTTATAGTCCCCATACAACGGGACCTCCCCATTTCCAGTATTTTGATGGTTGTGGCCTCACTATCCCTCCGAAATGGCTGAAATTTGGTATTAAGTCTTCGTTGGGGGTGCAAAATCTTCTAGTTGAAATTTGTCGGTATGGTCTTCGTCTTCTTATAGCCCCCATACAACGGTACCTCCCGATTTCCAGTATTTTGATGGTTGTGGCCTCAATATCCCTCCGAAAATTGGAAATTGAAAATTGGTATTAAATCTTCCTTGGGGGTATAAAACAATCCAACTGAAATTTGTCACTATAGGTCCACGTCTTCATTTGGCCCCCATAGAACGGAAATCCCCGATTTTCAGTATTTTGAAGGTTGAGGCCTCAATATCACTCCGAAATGGCTGAAATTTGGAATTAAGTCTTCCTTGAGAGTATAAAACAATCCATCTGAAATTTGTTGGTATAGGTCCACGTCTTCATATAGCCCACATAGAAAGGTACCTCCCGATTTCCGTTATTTTGAAAGTTGTGGCTGTGGTTATACATTTCTCTATTTTATTGACTTGTTTGAAGAGAATTTTAAACAGAAGAATTGTACACACAAACATATTTGTACCTATTATTGAAATATTTGATGCATAAGAAACTGCATAAATTTACGGGTTTCCATGTCAATAGAGCTCTTGTTGCTTTAGTTGAGAGGTAAGTTCCAACTCCTCTTATATGTGGGTCCTTTTCATTTGGCATCCCAGAGTACAAAAGAAGTCCGCCATATTTGCTAGAAGTTTCCCGCTTTCGTTCCATCTAACCTCGCTTAAGCCCACAATATCCATTTTTAACCATGCGCATTTAGCTGTATGTTGATCAAATTTATCACTTTGGAACATTGTTCTGACATTCCAATGTCTTATCCTTTTCCGTTTGCCATGCGTCGTCAAATGATTTCCATTATTATTTATTTTCTTTGTCAATACTCGAATCTTTAAAAACTTCAGCAGTACATAAACGATTATTTTCCTTTAACTGCCTATCCCGGTTGATAGGGCTGCTACCTCTTGGCCTCGGAGCTTGCCATGATACGCTCCGCTTAATACGAGCAGAGGTTTTTGTAGCCGTCGAATCTCGAACAGACGCTGCAGAGTGGTGGTTGGTTCGTCCGCCGTAGTTTTAGTCTGCTCGTCTGCTCCGTTGACTTCCCACGTTGCGGATTGTTCTTAGCTTCGACGTTCACCTTCAACCTTACCGGTATGGGTGGCCCTACCAGTAGCTATGCTACCGCCGGCATCGCTATCTGGATCTTCACGTTTACTAGACTTCCCTATCGCGTTGAGATGACAATTCATCGTGGAGTAGAAATACTTTGTGACGTTGATATTATTGAATATATGTACTTATTGATCCTTTGATTTCGCCAAGAAATTATTCGTCAAACACTTATAGAACGACCTACTACTTGTTTGACATTTTGAGCCGTTGGTTAAACTTGTAAGCATAAGAAATTGTATACCATTAATAGCAAATTTCTTAAAGAAATAAATAAAAATAACTTTCCCTTAACTTACTCACCCAAAGGTTATTTACCGTTCTTAAACTTTCCATTCGTCTACATTCAATGTTGCTTGCTTCAACTGCATACATTCGGGCGTGTTATACTTATTAAGCTTATGTTATGTACAACTGTTTACAATTTATATTTTAATTTAGTTTTTCAATTAAAATTGCAACGTGAAGAGTGGTGTGTACGTTTGAGTAAATTATTTAACAATTTTGATGTTTGCAAAAAAGATTAATCAATCACGTTATACATTTTAATCAAATAATGCAGTTGTAGCAACAACAGAGTACAAATTAAACTTTATTTGCACATAATTAATTAAATAATTATTTAATAAAATTATATAAATTGAAAAAAATATAATTAAAAATGAAGCGTTGTTGATTACACCTGTCCATGGGAGAGGAAAAAAACTATTTTAAATCAATTTAAAATAACCACAGAGAAATGAAAGTATGAAGAAAAGAAACACAATTTTAAATTGCACAATAATTCTATTGGGAACAAACGAAAAATTTAATACAAACGCTGGAAATGCTTCAGGTAATGATAGCATTTGCCGACATTCCCAAACATGTAGCATTGTCCAACAATTGCTCAATTTAAACTTTGTCAAATAACAATTTGTCACATCCTTTTTGGAACAAGTAAATACATACATACATACAATACCCAACAACTTTACACATGGTCAAACATTTAACCACACTCCATACTTCTATCCTCTGGATAGCGGAAGAAACCTCGATAGAAAATTTAGTGTACGCGGAAGTTCACTAAACCAAACACCTGAAACTACATTTGTGACCGAACAAAACTTTACTATGGGCCACCAAAATTTGTTGTCTGTGTATGTTCCGGTAACAGTTTTCAACAAAAAAGAACCTAACACGAAGAATATAATAGGAAAATAACAGAAAACTTTTTCCAAGGCAATCAACATTGACAATCATTCTCTACGACATCAATTTATTACCACAAGAAATGTCGGTACGTTGGCGTTAAGAGGACAAATCTAAAATGTCATTTAAAAGTCTATGCGGTAAAATAGGTTAAGAATGCTAGAAAAAGGAAAATGAAGTCGCAAGTTTTTCAGTTTATAAAATGCTACTACCGCAAAGAATTTAAGAAAAAAAAAACTTATTAAAGTTTTTAATGCATCCTGAAGTAATTGAACCACACAGAATTAGAAATGACTGCTACTCTCTTGTATGTACCCTTTGTTTCTTGACATGACTATCTAAATAATACTTTGATATTTGACAGAGAACAAGAAAATGTTCAGTCCGGTAGTCAGATATTGTATTGTTCCGATGTGACAAGAAACACAATATCCACAACAACCGGTTCTACAACGAAATGTTTTTTTTTTTTTAAGATGCTCTCCTTCCAAAATAGCTCAATATAAAGTATCGCCCGTTGACTTCCTCTATAATATTGCGGTGAAATCGTTGAGGCCACTTGTGGTCACAGCATTTACAAATATCTTCGGAGAACATCCTACATATTTTTTTGGAGAAAGGTCTTCTTCATTTATTTTGCCGCCATCATCCAAACTCTACCATCAGTCAGTGATATAGTTGCAGTGATTGCAATCCAAAGAAACGAAATTTATTTAGAGAGAATATGAAGCTAAATTCTGCAACAAATTGCAGCAGAAATTTCCGGAGTTCTTCGAGTAGAGAATAT
The DNA here is from genome assembly GCF_047663935.1 of Musca autumnalis. NCBI lineage: Eukaryota > Metazoa > Arthropoda > Insecta > Diptera > Muscidae > Musca > Musca autumnalis. The sequence goes on from NW_027411706.1 coordinate 122,908, forward strand.
TAAAAATTCGACAATCACAATAAATCTTTGGAGTCCAACACAATAAACTATTAGGGAGATTAAACAAGGCCTTGACTGTTATAATGTACGTTTTACGTATAGGGAATATTGGATTCATTGTGTGGTAAAACAGATCACACATTCCGCAATAGTTAAACTCCTTAGTAATGCGGTTTAAAATTGGTTATTAAGGTCATGACTTTTTTACAACCTCATATGCCTGTATCATAGCGTGATGAATTCCTACATAACATTACATAAAATACTAATTATAAGGTAATTCGGTGAAAAAAAAAAAAACTCGAGCACAAAATTATTTTAAAATATGTATTTATCAGAATTGTGGACAATTTTTGAAGTCATTGTATGCAGATATATAATTGAAAATAAACTTTAGAGCCGCATAAGATAACCAAACTGACATAACATTTGATTCCTATCAATTTTCTTTAATTCTGAGAATCATAAAAATTTCGTAAACGCTTTTTTTCAAAGATATAATTAAAAAAAAATAATAATAATCAAAATTTTTTCAACGTGGTTTTGCATGATATTTTTCTATATTTGACCGGAATAAACGTTATATTAGTTATTAGTAGGCTTAAGTTTATTCATTCGTGAAACAGGAAATAATTTTTAAGAAAAATCTTTTTTTTTATTTCATACACTAGTAGACCCCGGTCCGCGTTGCTGGCCCATCATAATAATGAGTTTTAATGACAAGATTTTATGGACTTTATGCTTGACAATTCAAAAATAGGTATTATCTACCTCACTTCTTCGGTCAATTGTCAAACCGAGGAGGATTTTAAATTTATCAACAGATTTTGTCTGTAACCTCTCTGTTCTCTCACGGACTTCGTCGGATTTTTTTGCCCATTGATCAAGCTTGGGATTTATTATCGCCCATGTCCCCTATCTTTATCCCAAAGCGATCTAATTATAAAAGTTAAAAAATGGTAAAGTGGAATTCTCCGGCTTAATGGGACTTATATGTTTTTAGTTTTTATACCCTCCACCATAGTATGGAGGGTATATTAAGTTTGTTTTTCCGTTTGTAACGCATTGAAATACTCATTTGCGACCCTATAAAGTATATATATTCTTGATCAGGGTAAAATTCTGAGTCGATCTGTGCACGTCCGTCCGTCCGTCTGTGGTAATCACTCTAGCATCCACAAAAATGGAGATAGGACGCTGAAATTTTGGGAAAATGCGTCTTTTGTTTGCAGGCAGGTCAAGTTCGATGATGGGCTATATCGGTCCAAGTTTTGGTATAGCCCCCATATAACGGTACCCCCCGATTTACGGTATTTTGACGTTTTTAGCTACATTTTCAGACCGATTTAGCTATAATTTGACATTTAGGGTTCCTATGTGTCCAAAAACTTATATAACAAAAGTTGTGGACATAGGTCCACGTTTTGGTATAGCCCCCATATAACGGTACCCCCCGATTTACGGTATTTTGACGTTTTTAGCTACATTTTCAGAGCGATTTAGATATAATTTGACATTTAGGGTTCTTAAGTGTCAATAAACTTATATAACAAAAGTTGTGGACATAGGTCCACGTTTTTGTATAGCCGCCATATAACTGTACCCCCCGATTTACGGTATTTTGACGTTTTTAACTACATTTTCAGAGCGATTTAGCTATAATTTGACATTTAGGGTTCTTAAGTGTCAGTAAACTTATATAAAAAAAGTTGTGGACATAGGTCCACGGTTTGGTATAGCCCCCATATAACGGTACCCCCCGATTTACGGTATTTTGACGCTTTTAGCTACATTTTCAGACCGATGTAGCTAAAATTTGACATTTAGGGTTCCTAAGTGTCAATAAACTTATATAACAAAAGTTGTGGACATAGGTCCACGTTTTGGTATAGCCCCCATATAACGATACCCCCGATTTACGGTATTTTGCCGTTTTTAGCTACATTTTCAGACCGATTTAGCTATAATTTGACATTTAGGGTTCTTAAGTGTCAATAAACTTATATAACAAAAGTTGTGGACATAGGTCCACGTTTTGGTATAGCCCCCCTATATAACGGTACCCCCCGATTTACGGTATTCTGCCGTTTTTAGCTACATTTTCAGACCGATTTAGCTAAAATTTGACATTTAGGGCTCTTAAGCGTCACTAAACTTATATAACAAAAGTTGTCTACATAGGTCCACGTTTTGGTATAGCCCCCATATAACGGTACCCCCGATTTACGGTATTTTGACGTTTTTGGCTACATTTTCAGACCGATTTATCTATAATGTGACATTTAGGGTTATTAAGTGTCAATAAACTTATATAACATAAGTTGTGGACATAGGTCCACGTTTCGGTATAGCCCCCATATAACGTTACCATCCGATTTACGGTATTTTGACGTTTTTAGCTACATTTCAGACCGATTTAGCTATAAATTGACATTTAGGGTTCTTAAGTGTCAATAAACTTATATAACAAAACTAGTGGACATAGATCAATGTTTTGGAATAGCCCCCATATAACGTTACCGCCAGATTTCAGGTATTTTGACGATTTAAGTCGCATTTCTAGACCGAATTAGCTGTAATTTGATATTTTGGGTTCTTATTGACCAAAAAAGGTATATTCGAAAAAAATTGTGAACATAGGTACATGTTTTGGTATAGCCCCATATAACGGTACCTCGGTATAACGGATTTCCGTATCCCCATATAACGGATTTTCGGTATTTTGAGAATTTTACCTACAAGTTTTAACCGAATTATCTGTAATTTGAACATTTGACATTTGAAATTCTTAGTGGTCACCACAACTCTCCACCAAAAATTGTCAAGAAATGTCGATGTATTGATAAAGCTCCCATATAAAAGTAGCTCCCGATTTTCAGTAATTTGATGATTTTAACTACAATATTAAACCGAACTAGCAGTCATTTGACATTAGAAGTTCTTAGTGGTCACAACACCTCTCCATAAAAAATTGTCAACATAGGTCCATGTTCAGACATATCTCCCATATAACGGTACCTCCCAATTTTCAGTAATTGGCAATTTTAGCTAAAAATTTTAACCGAACTAACTGTAATTTGACATTTGAAAGTTGTAGTGGTCACCACACATCTGCATCAACAATTTACCACATAGCCCCAATATAACGATACTTCCCGATTTTCGGTACTTTGAGGATTTTACTTAAAATGTTTAACCGAACGTAGGTCCATGTTTTGGTATAGCCCCAAAACAAACCTCCCGATTTTCCGTACCTTAGCTTTATTTTTGGACGAACTTTCTGCAATTTGAAATTTAAAAGCCAACAAAAATTGTTCATTTTTTTTTAAATTAATTTTTCGTTAGAAACGAGCTTAATGACCTAATGATGCGAGTGAAAAAGGGAAGCCGACGATACGAACCCACACAACCACCACTATGTGACATGCATGTTTCGCCTTCGATAAAGGCTCCTCAGACATATCGGCTGCGGGGCGGCTTCGATATCATCCAACTTTTTCTCTTTCAAACGCAATTTGTTTTTTTGCAACGCCCACATACCTCCGAACTAGCTGTTAATGACATTTGAAGTTCCCAGGTTATGTACCGATTTTTGGTATTTTGGAGATTCTAGCTACAATTTTTAACCGAATTAGGAGTTATTTGACATTAAAGGCTCCCATCAAAAACTGTCAACATAGGTCCAAGTTTTATTTTAACTCCTATATAACGGTACCTCCCAATTTCTAGCCCACCAACAATTTTCAACATACATAGTTAGATATAGGCACCATAAAAAAGGGCCTACCGAATGAAACATTTTATGTACATTATCTGACGTTTTAACGTACCCACTTAAAGTTGGGGACAGGAATGAAAACTAATTATTCCATTTTAGTTCAGAATATTTTATGGTGGATGGTATGAAAAGTTCGGCCCGGCCGAACTTAACGCTTTTTTACTTGTTCATTTTAATTTTTTGATTTTTATTCATAAACAAGTAAGCAAAGGCTATAGTCGGACGGGGACAACCATGTGATACCCTACACCACAACCTCTAGGAATCAGCTACTTGCAACCGCCTTGCACGCTGAATCAAATTTTCAAATTTTCAACGGTGGCAAAATACCCCTTAATAATGTTGGCGATACTTCCTGAGTATTTCAGCCATGAAAAACGTCTCTACAAGTGGCAACATAGGGCACGCCGTTCGGACTCGGCGATAAAAACTTGGTCACATATCAATAACATAATATGAATCCATTGATATAAGAAAAGCCTTCTTTGTCCCTACTGGGATGTTTGTGGAAAAGATATTCAAAAATTGGAAAATTCACATTGATTAGCCCCTCCTGCTAAATCTTCAAATTGTCTTTGAATATCAGGTTCCTTTTTGGAATAACCTAAAATAAATAGATTTACATATATACAATGCAATTTCCTACCTCTCTGATATTTGACATTTCGGAAAATTTTGAGTTTATTGAAGATCTATCGTCCTCACATAGTTTTGTGCTTTTCAGGGTATTTGGATAATAGTTCATTGTGGGTACATATTGTGATATCAAAAATATTTTTTATACTGGTAGAAATAACTACTAATGAAGAAATGTATAAATCCCAAAATTATTCATATTCAATTACATACAACAGAAAATAGTATAAGTCAGCTGCGTTAACGGTGATATACCCTCTGCCTCAGGTTTCTTGGCTGTTTTTCAGGGTTACTTGGAGCTTTTCGGCCATAATCTCAGGAAATATGGACTTGCTATTGCAATCGAAAAGGGTACCGCAAGGACAATCTGCCGAAAAAATTGAAAATTATTCGAGAGGACTCTTAAATCTCGCTTTTACGAATTTTGTATATAGTCTTACCCAATCTATCGATCGATTGCTCACTAAACTATGTTTGGGCAAAATATTTCGAAACAGTAGTCAGTAGTTCTTTTTCCATATGTACGCTACTTTGCCGGTATATGCCTCCAGGAATTAAAATATGGACCAAAAATAAAATTTGTAAATTTTTCATACAAAAGTAATGGTCTATGTCACCCGCTAAATAATATTAGATCCTCATGCAAAAATATAGGCATTTTCTTCAACCTAAACTCTTACCTCGTGCGAAATTTCGTGACTATTGCGCTATAATTGCTAACTCTAGCGTTTTTATGATTACACTACAAAAAAAAAAAAAAACTGGATGTATAAGGCTGTAACTCTATTATTTGATCACGTACATCAACATAATTGACATCAATGGAAAGGTCAAGAGATCGTCTTCCAAATATATCTCACGAGGGAGGAATGTGTCTTTCAGGAACAAAGATATAAGCTGTATAATAAAAATTTTCACAATTTTCACACAAAAGTTGATCGCCATCTGAAATTGCAAACTTCTTCTTTGTCATATACTCCTACCTTATTTAAAATTTCGAGGCGATCGACGACACACATCTCAAAATCGCTTTATCTCGCCGAGATATGAAGATTGGTATACCACATTTGGGGTCTCAGACGAATATTTCGCGGTGTTACATGAATTTTTACCAAAACAAACTTATAATACCCTTTCCACATAGTGGTGTAGGGTATAAAAACAGTGTGTGCAAATCGGTTGTGGAAAAAACAAGTAATGCCCGTTTAAATTTGAAAATCCAAGAAAGTAAATTTTTCACTACATTTACCGTTATAAAATCAAAACCCGAAGTGACCCAAAGAAACCAAAGGTATTTTCGTCTTCTATGGACTCCCACAAAACCGAATTTGTGCATCAGAAATCCTGCAAAAAATTTTTGTCCACTCTTGTATCACAGTGAATCGGCTGAAGCTAGAATCTTGAAATTTTGGGGGGTGGTTAGTTTTGGGACGGATTGTGGTCGATAAGGCTGGGATTTTGGAAATTCGTCCTAGAAGAGTGCGAAAAGCACTAATAATTGTACCATTTGTGTGGCTGGTACCATTTGGTCGACTTAAAACACTGTGACCCGAAATGGAACTCAAAATCTGGGGGGGTGGAAAATTTCTTTTGGAGATGAAAGCCCTTGGTGAGTATACTAAGAACCCAAAAGAAAATTGTCCCCACAGGTCAAGTTTTCTGAGATATCGCGCTGTGAAAATAGCTCAGTATCTCTGTGTGGCGTTGTTGTAGCTTCGTTTTGAAATGACATGTCTTCAGTCAAGTCGATAGGCGAATCTTTTTGTAGAACATTTCATTCTTCTAACTCAATGCTTTTCATGCTTTCCACATACGAAGTAGCGGGCACTTTGCTAGTTTATGTATAAAAATCCAATTGGACAATTAAAACGTTAGGACAATTAAACGTTAATTTGCAATAATGCAAAAACTGGGAATGGGTAAATGTGGTAGGCAGTAGGCCCGTTATCTAGCAGACACATTATTGCATCAGGGGGAAGATCAGCAGATCTATTACCATATGTAGTCTACTTTGCCGGTATATGTCCTCCAGAAAATAAAATATAGACCAAATTTTTTTTTTGTATTTTTCATACAAAAGTAATGGTCCATTTTACCCGCTAAATATTATCAGATCATCATCCAAAGCATCTACTTCGACCTAAAGTTTTACCTCGTGCAAAATTTCGTGATTATTGAGCTATAATTGCGACCTCTAGCGTGTTTATGATTATACTACAAAGAAACTACAGGGTATATTAGGCTGTAACTCTGTTATCTTATCATGTACACCAACACAATTGACATCAATAGAAAGGTCAAGCGTTCCTCTTCCAAGTATAAGTTACCTGCCCAGAATGTCTCTTCCAGGAATAAATATAAAAATCGTATATTAATATTTTTCAAAATTTTCACAAAAGTTGTGGTGCATTTAACAGTCTAAATTTCTGATCGTCATTTCAAATTGCAAGCTTCTTCTTTGTCATATTCTCTTACCTTATTTAAAATTTCGAGGCGATCGGACTATTATTGCGACCTACAGAGCAGCTACAAAATCGGATAAAAATTTTGGTTTTGGTCCATTTTACCCGCTAATTATTTCACGATCATCACCAATTAAAATATCGATCTATTCTGATGTGAAACCGACCTCCATGCAAAATTTCGTGACGATCGGTCCATAATTGCGGCCTGGAGTTTGATTACAATTTATAATGGACAGACGGACGGACACACATCTCAAAATCGCTTTATCTCGCCGAGATATGAAGATTGGTATACCACATTGGGGGTCTCCGACGAGTATTTCGCGGTGTTACATGAATTTTTACCAAAACAAACTTATAATACCCTTTCCACATAGTGGTGTAGGGTATAAAAATAGGGCGTTTTTATTTTGTATGGAGGTCGGGTTCAGATCAGAATAGATCCCTATTCTTATTGATGATCGTGAAATATTTAGCGGGTGAAATGGACCAAAAACATAATATTTATCCAATTTTCTAGCGGCTCTGAAGGTCTCAGTAATAGTCCGATCAACGCGTAATTTTACATAAGGTAAGAGTATATCACAAAGGAGAAGCTTGCAATTTGAGATGGCGGTCGGATAATATTTAGAGGGTTAAATGGACTAAAACTTTTGTGTGAAAATTGTGAAAATTTTTAAAATACAGTTTATATCTTAATTCCTGGAAGTGACATTCCAGACAAGTGAGATATACTTGAAAGTGGAACGCCTGACCTTTCAATTGATGGCAATTATATTGGTGTGCATGATCAGATAACAGAGTTACAGACTAATATATTCCGTTATTTGTTTGTAGTGTAATAATAAACTCGCTAGAAGTCGCAATTATACATCAATAGTCACGAAATTTTGCACCGGGTAAGAGTATAGGTCGAAAAAGATGGCTACAATTTTGAATGATGATCTGATATTCTTTAGCGGGTGAAATGGACCATTACTTTTGTATGAAAAATATAAAAATTTTATTTTTGGTCGATATTTTAATTCCTTGAGGACATATGTATTTCCCAAAGTAGCCTACATATGGAAAAAAAACTACTGACCTTTCCTCTGATGTAAATTGCAATAAAGTGTTTGCTAGATAACGGGCCTACTGCCTAATATATAATGGGTTCTGTGTAGAGAACCACATTTTATCCCATGCTACTTATTGTCTCTCCAAAAGTTTATGTAACACCACGAAATATTCGTCCTAGACCCCTTATTTGGCATGCCAAAATTCATATCTCGACGAGATAAAGCGATTTAGCGATGTGTGTCCGTCCATTAAAAATTTTAAACAAGCTTAAGGCCGCAATTATGGACCGCTTGTAAGGAGGTTGGGTTAGGGCCAGAATAGAAATGATTAGTTTTTGGTGGTGATCGCAAAATGTTCAGGGGATGAAATGGACCAAAAACATCGCCTGCGCAAAAATAAAGGAAATCAAAAACCTCATTTTGAAAAAGTGCCCGATTTCACTCAGAAATCTCCATATACACACAAATATTCTTCCTTTTGTCATACTTATAGTAAAAGAAAACTAACATTTTTCTAAACCATTACGCAAGAGTCATAAATAATCATATTATAGGCATACTCGTCATTCTTACCAGGAGGATGAAGGACCACAGTATAACCATGAATGTGCACAAAAAAAGAAAGAAAAACACATTTCAATATCCTTTATGCAAAAAATATAAATAAATAGCAGTATGTGTGGCATTGTACATTTTGTAATCCCCTCTCCTCACCCGTGTTCTATATTACTTCCATCTTAATATATTTTTGCACATTGTTGTAGTAAGTTCAATGTATGGACATTAGCAGAAAAAACTCCCCAATTGTCAATAAGGTCAAGAAGTCATGTCAGGTAATATAGAAGAAAAAATGGGAAACGATAAGGATAATATTGTTTAAGAAACATAAAAGGGTCTTACTATTGATTTCTTTGTTGCTTTCGTTTTCAATATCCTGTCAAATGTACACACATGTAGGCGCGTGTATGAGGTCTTGCGTGTTGCTCTCAACGTTTGATGGGTTAGTTACATTCCCCTTTTTGTGTGTCTGTCATAATAAATTGTCATGTTATTATGATCCTTATATTTGTCACATACTTTTCGGTAAAGATATTTTTCATACTTCGAAAAGAAAGAAAATATAGCCTTGTTTTGTATGGTCTCTTTTTACCTGAAGACGTTATTATTATTATCCAATCATATTGATTTCTATTTTGATATGGTCTACTGGGAGAAAGAAAAGGAATCATTTTAAAATATAAATAAAATTGATCTCATCGGTCGGAATGGTTATTTTGTACTCTACACAAAAAATCTTTCCGAAAAACAACTTTATCATTTTTTTATTTTGCAAATAACTAAAATTCAACTAGTTTTTTGAAAAACGATGACATATAAACTGAAAATTCTGATTTTTCAAAATAGTCTGGCTTAATCCCATTGTTGTTGTTTTAATATTTAAAACTAATTTATTAGTGCAGAAGGTTTGGCATTGTTCGCTAATAAATTAATTGTTTTAAATATTAAAACAAGTAAGCCAAGTAATTTTGTGGATTCTGGTACCGTATCACACCAAGCTTAAATAATAACAAGTAAGAAAGTATCAGTCAGAGACATACCCTCAGCCACGTACCCGAAGAAAAAATGTTAACACAATACTTCTGTAGGTTTTCTAGCTGTTGGGAAAATTTTCCAGTATGGAAACGGCCGCAAAAAACTACATGTTGCAACAAAATTCAGAATGATCCAAGACGAGTGCATTTTTTGCAAACTTTGGGTAGGGTGTACCCGTAGGAGTGATCCGATGTGGACCGATATAGTCCATATTAGAACCCGATCTATGCCTGAAAGTTATATTACCAATAGCAAAGTTTGGCTCAATTCGGTTACTCCCTCCAAGAATTTTTAACTTTTGTGGGGGAGGTACCGGAAGGAGTGGACCGATATGGTATATCTTCAAACTTAAACTAAGTGTGGACAAAATATTGAAAGACCCAAAATTTGAACGAAAAAAGTTGATCCGTTCGAAAGTTATCGTGCGCTCCAACTACGACACATGGTATTATATGGGTTGTTTGCAGTTTTCGTGCTGATTTCTGAGGAAGTATAGACTTGCCCCTGAAAAAACTTATATCGTCGTAATGGGGGTAGTGAATACAAGTGGCACAATGACCCATGTAGGAATTTAAATCAAATCTGGATAAAATATTTCGATACCCAAAATTTGAACCGAATCGATCGATCCGTTCGAGAGTTATCGTGCGCACCAGCCAGACAGGCAGACCGACAGACAGACAGACGGACGGACATTGCTAGATCGACTCAAAATTGTCTGAAACGAATATCGTACAAACATACTTGGGGTCTAAAACCATTATTTCGATAAGGCACATTTGTGGTCGTATCAAAGTGTAAATTCCCTCTTTAGCCTAAAGGCTGAGGGTATAATGATTTTGCCCGACTGGGGAATCGTTTTGCAAAAAGGTGACAAAGCGACCTATGCTGCAACGTATGTATAAAAATCCAATTGGACAATTAAAACGCTAGCGCACCATGTGATTTGCAATAATGCAAAACCTGTAGGACTGTTATCTAGCAGACTCGTTATTGCAATTTGCATCAGAAGGAAAGGTCAGTAGTTCTTTTTCCATATGTAGGCTACTTTGCCGGTATATCTCCTCCAGCAAAAAAGATATAGACCAGAGATGGTTTGTATGGCGATTTTTTAGGTTTTTGACGGTAAGAAAGTTGTAAACGTCGAAAACGTCATATGCGCGTAGGAAACGTATAAAAAGTAGTAAACGTCATAAACCTCAAAAACTGTATGTTACATCATATTTTTCACTTAATAATCATTTTGCTAGCCTGTCCTTGTTATTGAAGAGCATCCGTACTTTTTTTGAAAATAACAGCTTATTTATACCCTACTAGCAGACCCGGCGAACTTCGTCTCGCTATTAAGGAATAAAATTTCATACAAAAACTCAATTTTCGATTTTTCCAATTTTCCGACTTTTCCAGAGAGATTTTCCAAAATTTTCTCCCGTAAAGACCTTCTCCTCTAAAATACGAATAACTGACAAAAAAATTTTACAGAAATCGGCCTAGCCGTTCTCATTTTATGAATTACTATACATTTTTTACACCATTTTTATATATATAGATACCACAATGTGGAAAAGGGTATTATAAGTTTGTTTTGGTAAAAATTCATGTAACACCGCGAAATATTCGTCGGAGACCCCCAATGTGGTATACCAATCTTCATATCTCGACGAGATAAAGCGATTTTGAGATGTGTGTCTGTCCGTCCGTCCGTCCGTCCGTCTGTTCATTATAAATTGTAAACACGCTCCAGGCCGCAATTATGGACCGATCGTCACGAAATTTTGTGTGGAGGTCGGGTTCAGATCAGAATAGATCCCTATTCTTATTGGTGATGATCGTGAAATATTTAGCGGGTGAAATGGACCAAAAACATAATATTTATCCAATTTTCTAGCGGCTCTGTAGGTCTCAATAATAGTCCGATCAACGCGTAATTTTAAATAAGGTAAGAGTATATCACAGAGGGGAAGCCTGCAATTTGAGATGGCGATTGGATAATATTTAGAGGTTTAAATGGACCAAAACTTTTGTGTGAAAGTTGTGAAAATTTTTAATATACAGCTTATATCTTATTTCCTGGAAGTGACATTCCGGACAAATGAGATATACTTGAAAGTGGAACGCTTGACCTTTCAATTGATGCCAATTATGTTGGTGTACATGCTAAGATAACAGAGTTACAGCCTAATATATTCCATTATTTGTTTGTTGTGTAATAATAAACTCGCTAGAAGTCGCAATTATACATCAATAGTCACGAAATTTTGCACCGGGTAAGAGTATAGGTCGAAAAAGATGCCAACAATTTTGAATGATGATCTGATATTCTTTAGCGGGTGAAATGGACCATTACTTTTGTATGAAAATATAAAAATTTTATTTTTGGTCGATATTTTAAATCCTTGAGGACATATATATTTCGCAAAGTAGCCTACATATGGAAAATAACTACTGACCTTTCCTCTGGTGTAAATTGCAATAAAGTGTTTGCTAGATAACAGGCCTACTACCTAATATATAATGGGTTCTGTGTAGAGAACCACATTTTTATCCTATGCTACATATTGTCTCTCCAAAAGTTTATGTTACACCACGAAATATTCGTCCTAGACCCCTTATTTGGTATGCCAAAATTCATATCTCGACGTGATAAAGCGATTTAGCGATGTGTGTCCGTCCATTAAAAATTGTAAACAAGCTTAAGGCCGCAATTATGGACCGATTGTAACGATTTTTTTAAGGACGTTGGGTTCGGGCCAGAATAGAAATGATTAGTTTTTGGTGATGATCGTGAAATGTTTAGGGGATGAAATAGACCAAAAACCAAATTTTAACAAATTTTTTAGCGGCTCTGTAGGTCAAAATAATAACCCGCAAAATTTTAAACAAAGTTTGAGTTTATGATGAAGAAGAAGCGTACAAACCAACGTGAAGATCAGATAATACTTAGAGGGTTAAATGGACTGAAACTTTTGTGTGAAATTGGTAAAAATTTCAATAACGTAGCGGTTAAACAACGGAAGTTGTAGTACTACATAAGTGGGTTTCATTACATTTTAGTTTTTGTGAACTAAATTTTCCTTTCCTGCTAAAAAAATGTCTTTGTCATGCTAGATAACTTTTTGGTTTTGGTCATAAGTATCATACATTACATCTCTGATATTTGATAATTAAATTTTTACAATCATTGAAAAGAAGTTCCGTGGAGAGCGATTTTCCAGGGATAGTGGTATAGGGTATCATATGGTCGTCTCCGTCCGACTATAGACTTTTCTTACTTGTTTTATTAATATTTTAATTTTTAAAACAACGGAAATAATTGAGCAATAAATTGGATTACGCACTTAGCACGCCATCTACAATCTATTCCGAATACTACCACTACTTTACGTATGATTCAAAGAATTTGCGGTGAAGTAATAAACAAACATATGCATAATGTCCATATAATATAAAAAATATATATAAAATGTATATTTTAGAGTGAAATCTTTGTATGCCTGTTTTTTAATAAAATAGGATCTCAAAAAAAAAAAAATAATAATAATAATAATAATAAATTGAGTTTTATTATTATGAAAAACATCGATTTTTAGGTTATAAAATTCGTTTGTTTATTCTGTCAAAAACCTTGTTGATTTGGCTAGGTTTACGACGTTTCCAACGTATGTAATATACGTCAGAAATGTATATCAGATACGTAGTAATTGCAGACAGACCATCTCTGATATAGACCTAAATTTTTTTTCATACAACAGTAATGGCCGTAGAATTTTTGATAATGTTAGCTTATTTATCCAAAACGAATGAATCTACGTTTTTAATCTTGTAGGGACTTAAAGTCTATGATGTTTCGTATCAAACACAAAAAATATGTTTTTAGCTTTTCGCGAAATGATCTTCTCATAATTTTTCCGATAGTACTATGAAAAATTGGCATTTATTTTCGGTCACCAGGATAGAGCATTCATGCCATTTTCGCGCATTGTTGAGATATTAACGCCGAATTTTCTTTCAGGGCTTTGTAATAATTTTTCACCAAAGAAAACTTATAAATAATTCCACGGACACCGAAATAACAGCGTAAAAGGGATTATATTGATAGATAATTGAGTCGTCCAGTTATATCTTATTTCTTCACTATATAATAGAATATGACACAGACAACCTCGACGGATGCAATCCAGTGCTTCGGATGTTGATAAGATGGAACATTTTCCAAAAAAAGAACGAAAATCATTAATATTGTTTATAAAAATATTTATATTTATGGCCAATATCGAATCGAATACCGGCTACGCAACAAAAATCCTTTTTTGTCCCTTTTTGACGTATAAACTTGCCGACAAAAATATTTGTACTGAAAATCAAGTTTGGAATCGAATCGGCTGATCCGTACTTCTCAGGAAGTATGGTAATGCTTTCTCCGAATAAAAGTTGCAAGATATTAGAAAAAAAAACCAAAAGGATTCGAGAGCAGGACTCAAACTGCACTTTTCCGAAATTTTGGGTGGGACCCCAAGGAGTGGACTAATATGGCCCAACTTCGAACTTGAACTAATTTTGGACAAACTATTATGAGAGCTCAATTTTAAGCCAAACCGTTACATCCGTTCGAGAGTTATCGTGCACACCAGCCAGACAGACGGTCGACTCCAAATTCTCTGAAACAGATTTCGACCAAACATAACACTTTCGGCCGTATCAAAGTGCGTATACCCTCGTTAGCCTAAACGATGAGGGTATTAAAACAAATTATTATCCGCATCTGAAATCATTTTTAAGACGATTCTTGTATATTTTACATGAAGAATTTCAAATTATGTCTATTGGAACCCTCGAAATGGTGCCAAGAAGCATTTCTGGCTACGTTCTGTCCTGGAATTTATGGACTTGTTATAGAATATCTCCGCTTAAGCCCTGGCGGTCGTACACGACACGAACTCCTTGACGTTGACGCATTATCATGAAACAAGAGTGTCATCACTTGGGACAACTGTTGTGTTTTGAAAATGAAACAATGAAACTAAAAGTACAACAAGAACGTAGAGACCGGGCCAGCGGCGATGAGGTTATTGTGCTCCTTGGCGATGAACGACCTCACAAATGTGCACAGTGTAGTGGACAAAATTCAAAAAATGTGACATTAACTTTGATTTATGTATGTAATTTGAAGGCTATTGCTGAATATTTGTACAAGTTCTTATGATGACATATATATGGAAGCTACATATATCCAAATCCAAACCGATTTTTGTCGCAATCGGTAAAATTTATCAGGGACCTAGGAAAATATCGCATATCAAATTTGAAGGCATTTCAATCAAACTTGTCCGAGTTATAGCAAAATCGGGGAATGATATGTATGGGGGCTACATCCAAATCTGCACCGATATGGGCCAAAGTTGGAAAAATCTGGACCGGTTTTTGTGAAAATCAGTAAATCTATTCAGGAGCCTAAGAAAATAACACATAGTAAATTTGAAAGCTTTTCGACAAAACTGGCCCATTTATAGCAAAATCGGGGAAAGATATATGGGGGCTTTATCCAAATCTGGACCGAGTTTTGTGAAAATCAGTAAATCTATTTAGGAGACTGAGAAAATAACACATTGTAAATTTGAAGGCTATTACTGAGTTATAGCAAAATCGGGGAAAACTATAAATGGAGGCTATATCCAAATCAGTATCGATTTTTGTGAAAAACAGTAAAACTACTCAGGGGCCTAAGGAAATAACACGTAATAAATGTTAAGGCTATTCGATCAAAATTGACCGAGTTATAGCAAAATCGGGGAAAGATATATATGGAGGCTATATCAAAAGCTGGACCAATTTTTGTGAAAATCAGTAAACCTACTCAGGAGCCTAAGGAAATATCACATATTAAATTTGAAATTGATCGATTTATAGCCAAATCTGGGTAATATATTTATATATGGGGGCTATATCCAAGTCTGAACCGATATGGACCAAAGTTGAAATTTTTCATTCCTATGCCAGCATAAGTACTTGTGCAAAAATTCAACAGCCTACCTCAACTCCTTTTATTTTTTCCGCTTGTGTATGAAAGCGGCAACACTGTTCGTCGCTCTTCATAGGAGCTCTTAGACATCATTGTTCGCATAGTACACAGTCCTGGATGCCTCTAGAAAGGTAGGCAGCTTGCGACTGTGCTTATGATGAAGATCCCCTGCAGATAAGTACTGTCAGCAATAGAGCCTCCTCCCTCTGTTATAATCTCAGTAAAAGAGTACTTGGACACCGGAGAGTAAGTTGCATTTTGCCTGGGAGGTATGGCGTTCCGCCTGACATCAAGGCAGTATTGGAACGCACACAAGGTTAATGCCAAAGTTTCCTGATGTGGTCACCCTAGTTCCATATCCTAAGTTTTGAATACACCCACAAGCCTTGTTAAAGTTGTCACTAATGTTAGGAAAACGAAAAAACAAAGTCGGCAGGTATGTCATTTTCCATGACTGAGCTAGTGTGTTGGTGACCTATCACTTCGATGTGGTCAATTCGAAAAATTCTAAACATAGGACCATGTTTCATTAGGGATATCGCCCATTGTACTTTATTTTGAAGCGGATTTGTGCTAAATCTTAATAATGACGTTGGTGTTATTTGGTATTTCGGATTGTCGGTGGATAGAAAATCCCCACACAGAAGACGATAAATATACATATGTAGGTCAATGTTTCGGTGTATACCCCGTATGACCGTATCTCGGGATTTAACGTATTACGCTGGAATAACTGTAAATTGGTATTTCGGATTGCCGTCCGTCTGTTACAATAATTCTTGCACCCAGCCAAATTGAGATACGATTCTAAAATTTTGCACATTTGTGTATTCTGTTCGATGGCGGGCCATGGTCGATTTCGCAACGCTCGATTTCAGGTATATTGAAAAACATATATATATTCTGCCTTAATTGGCAGTATTAAGGGTTCACAGTGACCAACAAATTTCTCCACCAACAATTAAGGACATAGGAATAGCCACTATATAACAGCCTCATTTATTTCCTACCCGAATTGAATGCCAAATGATTTGGTGGTAGTGGTTTCAAAACGTATGAGTAACATCATGAAGTATAACGTGTGATGTTAATTTATTGATATTGATTTAAAATAATCGAATTTTGAACTTGATGAACAGTTCTTAGAATCTTTATACGTTCGAGAAAGTTGTTTATTGAAATCTTAGGTACATTTTTGTAAATAACTGTATCCGTAATTTCTAATATTTTCAAAAGGTTTTGCTATTTTCGCATTTAAGAACCGTTCATAGACATTTCGAATGTTCCAAAAAGTCATTTGCTGATATCTTTGCTACATTATTGTGGTTGATTGTTTTCTTGAATGTTGAACTGTTTAGTACCTATGGAACGGAAACCGAGAGAAGACGATACAAATCGCGTTTGTTTTGCTATTTTGGCCATTAAGAACCGTTTCTACCGATTTTTATACCCTATACCACAATGTGGAAAAGGGTGTTATAAGTTTGTTTTGGTAAAAATTCATGAACCACCGCTAAATATTCGTCGGAGACCACCAATGTGGTATACCAATCTTAATATCTCGACGAGATAAAGCGATTTTGAGATGTGTGTACGTCAGTCCGTCCGTCCGTCTGTCCATTATAAATTGTAAACACGCTCCAGGCCGCAATTATGGACCAATCGTCACGAAATTTTGTATGGAGGATCTGAATAGATCCCTATTCTTATTGGTGACGATCGAGAAATATTTAGCGGGTGAAATGGACCAAAAACATAATATTTATCCAATTTTCTACCGGCTCTGTTGGTCTCAATAATAGTCCGATCAACGCGTAATTTTAAATAAGGTAAGAGTATATCACAAAGGAGAAGCTTGCAATTTGAGTTGGCGATCGGATAATATTTAGAGGGTTAAATGGACCAAAACTTTTGTGTGAAAATTGTGAAAATTTTCAATATACAGCTTATATCTTAATTCCTGGAAGTGACATTCCGGACAAATGAAATATACTTGAAAGTGGAACGCTTGACCTTTCAATTGATGCCAATTTTGTTGGTGTGCATGATCAGATAACAGAGCTACATCCTAATATATTCCGTTATTTGTTTGTAGTGTAATAATAAACTCGCTAGAAGTCACAATTATACATCAATAGTCACGAAATTTTGCACCGGGTATAAGTATAGGTTGAAAAAGATGCCTACAATTTTGAATGATGATCTGATATTCTTTAGCGGGTGAAATGGACCATTACTTTTGTATGAAAAATATAAAAATTTTATTTTTGGTCGATATTTTATTTCCTTGAGGACATATGTATATATTTCGCAAAGTAGCCTACATATGGAAAAAAACTACTGGCCTTTCCTCTGATGTAAATTGCAATAAAGTGTTTGCTAGATAACGGGCCTACTGCCTAATATATAATGGGTTCTGTGTAGAGAACCACATTTTTATCCCATGCTACATATTTTCTCTCCAAAAGTTTATGTAACACCACGAAATATTCGTCCTAGACCCCTTATTTGGTATGCCAAAATTCATATCTCCACGAGATAAAGCGATTTATCGATGTGTGTCCGTCCATTAAAAATTGTAAACAAGCTTAAGGCCGCAATTATGGACCGATTGTAACGAATTTTTTAAGGAGGTTGTGTTCGGGCCAGATTAGAAATGATTAGTTTTTGGTGATGATCGTGAAATGTTCAGGGGATGAAATGGGCCAAAAACAAAATTTTAACCAATTTTTTAGCGGCTCTGTAGGTCAAAATAATAACCCGCAAAATTTTAAAAAAAGTTTGAGTTTATGATGAAAAAGAAGCGTACAAACCAACGTGAAGATCAGATAATACTTAGCGGGTTAAATGGACTGAAACTTTTGTGTGAAATTGGTAAAAATTTCAATAACGTAACGGTTAAGTTACGTAAGTGGGTTTCATTACATTTTAGTTTGTGTGAACTAAATTTTCTTTTCCTGCTACAAAAATGTCTTTGTCATGCTTGATAATTTTTGGTTTTGGTCATAAGTATTATACATTACATCTCTGATATTTGATAATTAAATTTTCATTTTGAATTGTTTTCGCAGACACTTTCGTCGGAGTTGTGTGAGGTTGCCAAGGAAAAACTTCTCGTTGAACTTTTTTCTTTGCTTACCTTTATACTTCGAGCTGACGATTGATGTTTGGGTATGAAAAGTTTCTTGTTGAAGAAGCTATTGAAAAATAACTTCGGTGGAGAATATCCACAAACAAGAAACAAGGGAACTGATGAGATCCAGTGGCGTGGATCGAAACTATAGTATTCCCTGCCTTACCCCTTGGCGAACAATGTCAAATCTTTTCCACTAATAAACTAGTTGTTTTAAAATATTAAAACAACAACAATGGGATTAAGCCAGTTTGAAAAAACAAAATTGCAAACGCTATCCCAATAAAAAACGCCACAATGTTTCTAATTTTCACAATCATTGAAAAGAAGTTCCGTGGAGAGCGATTGTCCAGGGATAGTGGTATAGGGTATCCCATGGTCGGCTCCGTCCGACTATAGACTTTTCTTACATGTTTTTTTCTATAAAGTTGTTTATTGAGATCTAAGAAACATTTTTCTAGTTGGCTTTCAATTTTGAGCGGTTTGATATCTGCATACAAAGATCCGAGAGAAAATTATAATGTAATTTTGTTGAAGAAGATGAAGATGAAGTTTAATGGATTTGATGTGTTTACAATTATTATTCTTTAGGACGAGATCTACAATTTTGCTTCTACAAGTAAGCCGAAGTTCCAAGCGATTTAGAAGATATGTTCCTGACAAAATGATCCCTTCTGACATCAAATCCTCAGGTCTTTGGAGGCCATACCGCAAAAGTTGAAGTGATAGGGAAAAACGCCGGGATGCGGGTTTTCTTATTTTTTGTCTTCTATCTGTGGTGTCAGAATATGATTAATAAACCATGACTCAAAAAATTACATAGTGTTATTATCTGTCAATACTAATATGATAATATTTATATATATGTAACAGCGCGAAATATCTGTCCTAAATAATAGTTCAATAGTAACTAAGTTTTGCACGAGGCAAGGGTTTAGAACGATGAAGATGCCTACAATTTTTGATGGTCGTGTGATATTATTTAGCTGGTGAAGTGTGCCACTACTTTTGTTTGAAGAATAAAAAAGTTAATTTTAATCAATATAGTAATTCCTGGAGTGCTTACTTCTTTTGCAATAGAAACATCGTTTTCTGAGGTCATTCAAAGTTAGGAACAAAAAGGAAACTAAATTTACTCGCCATGACAACGAGAAACGTGTAAATAAATATGCTCATTCATGTCAACATCTTTAACATCATAATCAAAATGTCATTATATTGCATAATATTTAAATTAAAAAGTTTTCCATGGAAGATGCCATAAAAGTATTTGGGAAAACAACTTAATTCTCTTTTAGTAATAGGATATGATGACTTACGTTATTTCACAAATCCCATTGATGAAGGGTTTGTCTCAATGTCGTTTAGCTATTGATAGTGTGTCATTTCTTCTTATTTGCAAATTGATACAGAAGGAAAAAGTTTTCTTATGAATGGTCACGTTTTGGGACTTTTTTACACAACAAAATAAAAAAACTTGTTTCCCACAAATTTGTTTTGTTTTTTTTTTTTTTTTTAAGAACGACCTTTGTTTACCTTGTGGTTGATTTGTTTGTGCGACTGTTGATACGCTATTTTTATATAATATGGGTTTATTTTGAGTGTCGTTTCTATCGATTCGAAATGGGTAAGAGATTATGGAGATTTCTGTTTTGTGGGTTGCTAGGGAAGTGAAAACGTATTTTCCAGTTGTTCTTTGTGATACACAAAGAGTTTGCAAAAGGTGTTTTAAGGTTTCTTAAGTTTATAAATCTATATACGAATGTGTGGGTAACGTAGGGGATGAAAGGAACGGTCCAGACCCGCTTTAACATGGCATAGCCCAGGAACTATCTTGGTCCCTCTTTCATCTCAAGTGAACACTGACCTCCCCGTTGTGTCACCTGGGGAGCTACTTTTAACCCCCGTTAAAGGTAGTAAGCTAAACTTGGGTTTGGGCGTCGGGTTTGTAACCCTCCCCTAGAAAAAAGCAGCATACTATGAAAAAACGAAACAAAAGAAAAACATATCCTTCTAAAGTTGACGACACCGCAAACGTTTTAATGACCATGATCTGCGAATCTGCACCTGGAATGTTCGCACTCTTTATGGAGAAGGTGCAGTTTACGCATTGACAGATGTACTTGAAATATACAAGGCCGACATTACTGCCATAAAGGAAATACGATGGATTGGTATAGCTGTCTGACACAAAACACGAGTTTGGCTGTAGATTTGTTGTTAGTCGGAAGATAAAACATCTCCAGCTTCTCACCAGTGAATGAAATACTTGCTACAATACGGATAAAAGCAACATTCTTCAACATTAGCATTAGACAAAGACAAATTAGACAAAGACGAACAGGCCAAAGATATATTCTATGAGCGCTTAGAAGAAACATACGACCGTTTTCCTGCCCATGACATTAAAATTATTATAGGCGATTTTAATGCCAAATTTTGGAAAGGAGAATATCTTTGTCCCAGCAGTCAGGAAATTCAGACTCCACAGTGAAACATCTGGCAATGAAATGAGTCTAATAGACTTTGCTGCAACAAAAACATGGTAGTTAGCAGCACCAGATTTAAGCATCTCGACATTCATAAGGGCACCAGGCTGTCTCCGAAAGAATGAAAGACTTGCTACATCTTATATATATAAAAGAGCAGTTAGGTTAGGTATTCACTGACTGACTGACTGACTGATTCATCACCGCCCAGACGAAGCCGCTGAAGCTAGAAAGCTGAAATTTTGGGTGTAGGTTGCTGTTGGTGTGTAGGGGTGAGATAATGCTGGGTTTTTGGAAATTCGAAACGGAAGTGTACGAAAAGTACTAAATATGGTACCCTTTGTATTAGGCAAACGGTAAGAGCTAGAATTCTGAAATTTGGAACGAGTGTAACTGTTGGAGATCTAGAAAGATGTACCAAAGGGTTTTTGGAAATTCGACCTCTAAGTGTACGAAAAGTACTAAAACTTACAAAATTTAGTACCAATTGTATATTTTGAACGGATATAGCTGGAATCATGGAATTTGGTATGGAAATCAAGGTTGGGAAGTGGAGTTGATGTAATTAAATGGTTTTGGAAAATCGTACTAATGTGTACGAAAAGTACTAAATGATACTAAATTTAGTAAATATTATATTTGGGTGAACGGATAGAGCTGGAATTCTGAAATTTGGAATTAAGATTACTGTTGAAGTGTAGGAGTTAGACATGAGGGTGATTTTGGAAATTCGTACTTATGTGTACGAAAATTACTAAATGGTACTAAATTTAGTACAATTTGGATTTGGGTGAACGGATAGAGCTGGAATCCTGAAATTTGAAATTAAGATTACTTTTAAAGTGTAGGATTGAGAAATGAGGGTGGTTTTGGAAAATCGTACTTTTGTGTACGACAGTTACTAAATGGTAGTAAATTTAGTACAATTTGGATTTTGGGTGAACGGATAGAGCTGGAATCCTGAAATTTGGAATTAAGATTACTGTTGAAGTGTAGGATTGAGACATGAGGGTGATTTTGGAAATTCGTACTTATGTGTACGAAAAGTACTAAATTTAGTACAATTTGAATTTGTGTGAACGGATAGAGCTGGAATCCTGAAATTTGAAATTAGGGTCAATTGTGGAGAGTAACAAAGAAAGGTTTTTGGAAATTCGAACTATAAGTGCACGAATTGTACTAGATGGTACAAAATTTAGTACAATTTGGATTTGGGTGAACGGATAGAGCTGGAATACAAAAATTTGGAATGAGGGTCACTGATGAAGAGTAAAAATGAAAGGTTTTTCGAAATTCGAACTATAAGGGTACGAAAAGTACTAAATGGTACTAAATTTAGTACAATTTTGATTTGGGTGAACGGATTGAGCTGGAATACAGACATTTGGAATGAAGGTCACTGATGAAGAGTAACAATGAAAGGTTTTTGGAAATTCGAACTATAAGTGCACGAAAAGTTCTAAATGGTACTAAATTTAGTACAATTTAAATTTGGGTGAACGGATTTAGCTGGAATCCTGAAATTTGTAATGAGGGTCTCTGATATAGAGTAACAAAGAAAGGTTTTTAGAAATTCGAACTAAAAGTGCACGAAAAGTACTAAATGGTACTTAATTTAGTACAATTTGGATGTGGGTGAACGGATAGAGCTGAAATCCTGAAATTTGGAATGAGTATCACTAATGAAGAGTAAACATGAAAGTTTTTGGAATTCGAACTATAAGTGTACGAAAAGTAATAAATGGTACTAAATTTAGTACAATTTGGGTTTGGGTAAACGAATAGTGCTGGTATCCTGAAATTTGGAATTAAGGAAAGGTTTTTGAAAATTCGAACTATAAGTGCACGAATAGTACTAAATGGTACAAAATTTAGTACAATTTGGATTTGGGTGAACGGATAGAACTGGAATACAAACATTTGGAATGAGGGTCACTGATGAAGAGTAACAATGAAAGGTTTTTGGAAATTCGAACTATAAGGGCACCAAAAGTACTAAATTTTGTACAATTTTGATTTGGGTGAACGGATTGAGCTGGAATACAGACATTTGGAATGAGGGTCACTGATGAAGAGTAACAATGTAAGGTTTTTGTAAAGGTTTTATAAGGGTACGAAAAGAACTAAATGGTACTAAATTAAGTACAATTTGGATTTGGGTGAACGGATAGAGTTGGAATCCTGAAATTTGAAAATAGGGTCACTGATGGAGAGTAACAAAGAAAGGTTTTTGGAAATTCGAACTACAAGTGCACGAAAAGTTCTTAATGGTACTAAATTTAGTACAATTTGGATTTGGGTGAACGGATTGAGCTGGAATCCTGAAATTTATAATGAGGGTCACTGATGGAGAGTAACAAAGAAAGGTTTGTAGAAATTCGAACTATAAATGCACGAAAAGTACTAATGGTACTAAATTTAGTACAATTTGGATTTGGGTGAACGGATAGAGCTGGAATCCTGAAATTTGGAATGAGGATCACTGATGAAGAGTAAAAATGAAAGTTTTTGGAATTCGAACTATAAGTGTACGAAAAGTAATAAATGGTACTAAATTTAGTACAATTTGGGTTTGGGTGAACGAATAGAGCTGCAATCCTGAAATTTGGAATTAAGGTCACTGATGGAGAGTAAAAAGAAAGTTTTTTGGAAATTCGAATTAAAAGTATACGAAAAGTACTAAATAGTACTAAATATAGTACAATTTGGATATGGGTTAACGAATAGGGCCGGAATCCCGAAATTTGTAATGGGGGTCACCGATGAAGAGTAAGAAAGAAGTACCAAAGGTCGAAAAGTCCTAAATGGTAGTGAGTTTAGTATGATTTGGATTTGGATTTGAAGAGCTGAAATCCTGAAATTTGGAATTAAGATTGTTGTTGGAATATAGAATTGAGATATGGAGGTAGCTTTAGAAAATCGTACTAATGTGCACGATGCACAAATTGTATTTGCGTAAACAGATTACTGTTGGAGTGCAGGATTGAGGTAGTTTTGGAAATTCGTACTTATAGAAAAGTGCTAAATGGAACTACATTGGCTATAAATGGTATTTAGGTGAACGGATAGAGCTGAGATATGAAAGTACATTATGGAAATTCGTGTACGAAAAGTGCTAAATGGTACAAAATTTGGTACCTTTTGGCATTTGCTATATGGTATAGAATTTTGCACAATTTGTGATTTTGTAAAGGGTAGAACTGGAATTTTGAAATTCGGTATTAGATAAGCAATTGGTGTTTAGAGTGGAGGTAGGGAGGAGGTTTTGAAAATTCGTACTTATTTATACAAAAACTACTAAATAGTCCTCAAATGGGTTTCAGGGGAACTGGTAAAACTGGAAACGTGAATTGGGGTTAGGATATATGTTGAATATAAGGAAGTAATTTTTGAAACGTTTACCTATGTGTACGAAAGAAAAGTTGGGTAACATGGTACCAAAACCATTTTGGAATTGTGTAAACAGTTAAGGTAATAAATTTGGTGTTGGGTGTAGGAACAAAGCTTTGGTATGTTAACTTGAAAACGTGATCCAATGCGACAATTTTGTTAACTAGAAGTTATTTACCCCCTGATAATAAAAAACCTAAATTGAAATGCCTCCAAAAAATTTTCCGTTATTTACGGTGGACATACCCGTGCACATTAAGTAAAATTTTTTGCAAAAAAGTTTTTCTAACCTTTCATGCCGCAAATTCGGAATTTCAGTTGAAAAATGTGGCGAAGATCTTCAAAATACTCTAAATCTTCAAAATATCTCTTCTAATAAACGTGGATTGAAGTGGACATTTTTTAAATTAAACTTTTATATCCTCTGAGTATTCAAGGTCCAAATTTAAAGAAAATTGGACAATATAGTTTTTTTTCTTCTTTTAAAATACACTATGTCGAGAGGTACCGTTATATGGGGATATACGACAACGTGGATTTTCATGACCATTTTGAATGCCGAAAGTTTAACGGGCCTATTCGGGTTCTGGGCGAAACCGCTAAAGCTAGAACCTTGCATTGTAAATGTGCGGGATTGTTGTTGTGAAGGGGTGAAATAAAGTTTAGTGTTTGGAAATTCGTACTGGAAGGGAATGCTGTGTTAGTGAAGGGTTAAAAAAAACTGACTCCTTCAAATCTAAAATTTGCAATATGATACGTAGTTTTGGAAATTCGATATAAAAAGTATGGTAGTTGTGTAGGGATGCGATTCGGCATTTTTTTTTTTTTTTTTTTTGTAAATTCTGACTACAATCGAAAAAATATTGGTAATAAAATAGGTCTTAGTACAACAGAATCTCCAGTATTCACCATTCCCGTATTAAATACTGTTTATATATATTTTTTCCTTTCCGCATACGAAGTAGCGGGCATTTGCTAGTTACGGATAAAAGCAAAATTCTTTAACATTAGCTTTATCTGCGGTCACGCACCAACCGAAGACAAAGACGAACAGACCAAAGATATATTCTATGTGCGCTTAGAAGAAACATACGACCGTTGTCCTTCCCATGACATTTAAATTATTCTAGGCGATTTTAATACCAAAATTGGAAAGGAGAATATCTTTGGCCCAACATTCAGGAAATTCAGTCTCCACAGTGAAACATCTGATAACGGAATGAGGTTAATAGACTTTGCTGCGGCAAAACCATGGTAGTTAGCAGCACCAGATTTAAGCATCTCGACATTCATAAGGGCACCTGTCTGTCTCCAGATTAGAAAACAAGAAATTAAATTGATCACGTTGTGATAGATGGGAGACGTTCATCGAGCGTGTTAGATGTACGTTCTTTCCCAGGAGCAAACATAGACTCGGACCACTAACTTGTTGCACCATAGGTACGAACCCGGTTATATGTAGCGAATAAAGTACGAACAGACACAACACGAAAGTGTTGGAAAGAGCATTTTTCCAAACTGTTGGTGTCCAATAGTAGCGACGAAGAAGTAAAAGGCGACGAAGATACCACAGATCCAATCCCAGAAGATGGTATTGAATGTATACAGCTCAGCCAAGATGAAGTAAAGTGTGCAATAAAGCCGCATCTGGTCAAACAAAAACAACGCTTTACAAAATACTGATACTACCTGTGCTAATGTGTGGTTCCGAAGCCTAAGTACTTGCGCAAGCAGACAAGGCAGTGCTTGGTGAGTTTGAGAGAAAAATTATTCGAAAGATCTTTGGACCAATCTGCGTTGACGGTGAATATCCACGTCGTATGAACCACGAGCTGTATCTGCTACACAACGACATCAATATAGATATAGAGATACAACGATTTCATTAGGTAGGCCATATCATAAGATTGAGCGATGATGAACCCGCTAAAAAGGCGTTAAAACACGGACCACATGGCGGTACACGCAGAACTGTAGGCCAAGGCTTCGATGGAGCGAACAAGTGGAAAAATAGATTGAAAGACGCCGTATTCCAAAAAGCGAAGCAACAAACAGAGAGAATTGGAGATCTTTTCTTAGTTCGGCTTATGGAACAAATGTTCTGTAATGGGTCAGTTAAGTAAGTACGAATACGTTGTTCCAGTGAATATCTGGGAAGTTATGACTACTTTTACCCCCTGGAATGCAGTAAAAATGCATTATTTGAAAAAGGGACATAATTGAGCAGCTCAGTGCACACATCGATTATCTCCATTTTTTGATAGATCTTAAATTTAAGTGTCAAATACCTTGATATAGTCAGAACTCTTTATATTTATAATAACCATCAGAATGGGACATTCACCAACGGACTCTTAAACTGTAATTTACAATACTTCAACCTTAAGATGTTTAAGGTATTATGCAAAAAAAGGATCATGTTTTCTATTGAATAATCAAAATTATTCTAAAATTCTCCAAATGAAAAGATTCTAGCATTTAAATGAAGTAGGTACCTTGAAATTAGGTACAAAAATCATAATATTACTATAATAATATACTTTTATCACAATATTCGATTTTAACTTCACATTATAGTGTGGTATATCTATGACCTACAGAATTTATGTTAAACATGAAAAATTTTTGAGGTTAACCCACCTCCCCACTCCTTACATACATACATATTTGATAACATGAAAACATTGACATTTGTAATTGCTTTTTTCACAACTGCCAACTTTTGGGAGATGATGGATCTTTGTTAAACTCACAACTTTGTCTTTAATGGATTTTTTCTAGCACTTGTATTTTGGGGAAATCGCGTTTCTCAACTTTTCATTTTATGGATTAAATTAATTCAAAAGAAGAAAGTTATCTTTAAGAATCTTTTCATAAGATTACACCACAATATTATAGCAAATGCAAAACAAACCATGACCACTAATAGATAGTTTATTTTATTTATTGTACATAAAATCGGAAGTCATTTCAGACCTTTGTATGTGAAAAATAATGACCTTTCACAAGTATAACTTTTCCTAGTCCATCAAAATTTTATATCACTCAATTACTCAAATAGTGACACATCTCGAAAAATTAAGTTTCGAAAAAACGAAATGTTTTAGTGCTTCATAAACTCAAAAAAGGTTTTTGATGGCTTAGGTCCTAGAAAATAAGCTGTAACTCGTTGAGATTTAGATATATTAACTTAGAAATTTGACACAAGATAAAATAGAGGCTTTAGAAAAAACTGCTAACTCAAAAAACCCATTGATTCAGTTATGCCACTCTTTGATTAAATGAGCGATATTTTTATTTTTATACCCTCCACCATAGTATAGAGGGTATATTAAGTTTGTTTTTCCGTTTGTAACGCATTGAAATACTCATTTGCGAACCTATAAAGTATATATATTCTTGATCAGGGTAAAATTCTGAGTCGATCTGCGCATGTCCGTCCGTCCGACCGTCCGTCTGTGGTAATCACTCTAGCATCCACAAAAATGGAGATAGAACGCTGAAATTTTGAGAAAATGCGTCTTTTGTTTGCAGGCAGGTCAAGATCGATGATGGGCTATATCGGTCCACGTGTTGGTATAGCCCCCATATAATGGTACCCCCCGATTTCCGGTATTTTGCCGTTTTTAGCTATATTTTCAGACCGATTCAGCTATAATTTGACATTTAGGGTTCTTAAGCGTCAATAAACTTATATAACAAAAGTTGTGGACATAGGTCCACGTTTTGGTATAGCCCCCATATAACGGTACCCCCGATTTACGGTATTTTGAAGTTTTTAGTTACATTTTAGGACTGACGTAGCTATAATTTGACATTTAGCGTTCTTAAGTATCAATAAACGTATATAATAAAAGTTGTGGACATAGGTCCACGTTTTGGTATAGCCCTCATATAACGGTACCCCCCGATTTACGGTATTATGACATTTTTAGCTACATTTTCAGACCGATTTAACTATAATTTTACATTTAGGGCTCTTAAGTGTCAATAAACTTATATAACGAAACTTGTGGACATATGTCCACGTTTTGGTATAGCCCCCATATAACGGTACCCCCCGATTTACGGTATTTTGACGTTTTTATCTACATTTTCAGACCGATGTAGCTATAATTTGACATTTAGGGTTCTTAAGCGTCAATAAACTTATATAACAAAACTTGTGGACATAGGTCCACGTTTTGGTATAGCCCCCATATAACGGTACCCCCCGATTTACGGTATTTTGACGTTTTTAGCTACATTTTCAGACCGATTTAGCTATAATTTGACATTAAGGGCTCTTAAGTGTCAATAAACTTATATAAAAAAATTTGTGGACATAGGTCCACGTTTTGGTATAGCCCCCATACGGTACCCCCCGATTTACGGTATTTTGACGTTTTTATCTACATTTTCAGACCGATGTAGCTATAATTTGACATTTAGGGTTCTTAAGCGTAAATAAACTTATATAACAAAACTTGTGGACATAGGTCCACGTTTTGGTATAGCCCCCATATAACGGTACCCCCCGATTTACGGTATTTTTACGTTTTTAGCTACATTTTCAGACCGATTTAGCTATAATTAGACATTTAGGTTTCTTAGTGACCAAAAAACATATATTCCAAAAATTTATGAACATAGGTACATGTTTTGGTATAGCCCCATATAAAGGTACCTCACGATTTTCGGTATTTTGAGATTTTTACCTACAAGTTTTAACCGAATTAGCTGTAATTTGAACATTTGACATTTGACGTTCTTAGTGGTCACCACACCTCTCCACCAAAATTGCCTAAAATTTTGGGAAAATGCGTCTTTTGTTTGCAGGCAGGTAAAGTTCGATTATGGGCTATATCGGTCCACGTTTTGGTATAGCCCCCATATAACGGTACCCCACGATTTACGGCATTTTGACGTTTTTAGCTACATTTTCAGACCGATGTAGCTATAATTTGACATTTTGACGTTTTTAGCTACATTTTCAGACCGATTTAGCTATAATTTGACATTTAGGGTTCTTAAGTATAATAAACTTATATAACGAAAGTTGTGGACATAGGTCCACGTTTTGGTATAGCCCCCATATAACGGTACCCCCGATTTACGGCATTTTGACGTTTTTATCTACATTTTCAGACCGATTTAGCTATAAATTGACATTTAGGGTTCTTAAATGTCAATAAACTTATATAACTAGTGGACATAGGTACATGTTTTGGTATAGCCCCCACATAACTCTACCGCCCGACTTCAGGTATTTTGACGTTTTAAGTCACATTTCTAGACCGAATTAGCTATAATTTAATATTTAGTGTTCTTAGTGACCAAAAAAACTTCAATAAACTTATATAACAAAACTTGTGGGCATAGGTCCACGTTTTGGTATAGCCCCCATATAACGGTACCTCCCGATTTTCGGTATTTTGAGAATTTTACCTACAAGTTTTAACCGAATTATCTGTAATTTGAACATTTGACATTTGAAATTCTTAGTGGTCACCACACCTCTCCACCAAAAATTGTCAAGAGAGGTCGATGTATTGATAAAGCCCCCATATAAAAGTACCTCCCGATTTTCACTATTTGATGATTTTAGCTACAATATTAAACCGAACTAGCAGTAATTTGACATTTGAAGTTCTTAGTGGTCACAACACCTCTCCATCAAAAATTATCAACATAGGTTCTTGTTCGGATATAGCTCCCATATAACGGTACCTCCCAATTTTCAGTATTTTGGCAATTTTAGCTACAATTTGAACCGAACTATATGTAGTTTGACATTTGAAGGTTGTAGTGGTCACCACACATCTGCATCAACAATTTTCAACATAGCCCCAATATAACGATACTTCCCGATTTCGGTACTTTAAGGATTTTACTTAAAATGTTTAACCGAACGTAGGTCCATGTTTTGGTATAGCCCCAAAACAAACCTCCCGATTTTCCGTACCTTAGCTTTATTTTTTGGACGAACTTTGTGGAATTTGAAATTAAAAAGCCAACAAAAACTCTGCAACAAAAATTGTTCATTTAAGTTCATATTTTCGTATAGCCCACATACCTCCGAACTAGCTGTTAATGACATTTGAAGTTCCCACGTTATGTACCGATTTTCGGAATTTTGAGGATTCTAGCTACAATTTTTAACCGATCATCAAAAACTGTCAACATACATAGGTCCATGTTTTATTATAACCCCTATATAACGGTACCTCCAAATTTCTAGCCCACCAAAAATTGTCAACATACATAGTTAGATATAGGCACCATAAAAAGGGACTCCCGAGTGAAGCATTTTATGTACATTATCTGACATTTTAACGTACCCACTTAAAGTTGGGGACAGGAATGAAAACTAGTTATTCCATTTTAGTTCAGAATATTTTATGGTGGAGGGTATGAAAAGTTCGGCCCGGCCGAACTTAACGCTTTTTTACTTGTTTCATCTTATATATCTTTTCCTAAAGAACAACAAACGGAAAAAATAAAGCAAAAACGTAGCTTTTCTAAGACAAATCAAAACAAAACTTTATATGAAAATTAATATTAAGAACTTCCAAAAAGAAGAAGAATAAAAAACTTGTTCAAGAAATCTAATTTAGCAGCAAACACATATGTTTAGTTTACTCTAGCATCTGCTTTTTTGCTGAATGTGTATGTATGTATGTATGAAATTTAGGGCGAAGAAAAGCTGACAGAGTCAAAACCCGCGAAACAAATAATAGTATTTCTTACACATTTTAGCCAACATAGATTTTTGGCATTACACATTCAAGACATTCCGTTTAAGACAACATATTGTGGGTTTTATTCATTCTTTAAGTTTTATTCAATTTTGTCGAAGTAGAACGAGGGCAAAAACTGTTTCGTAAGTATTTGATTAGTGTTGAAGAAAAGCTAAAATAGCTCGCCGGGGTCCAGCGGTTCGTACAGAAATTTAGTTCGAATTTGTGTGTGAGAGAGAGAGAGAAAGAGCAGTATGTTTTTTGTTCTCTAAATCAAATTTTATTCAATGACTAAAGGATTTTAAATATAATAAGTTCACTGATTTATTGTACATCTAAGAATATAAAGTGTTATACTCCGAATATTATGTTATTAGATGGGCTCACTGGATTCGGGATACGAGACCTGGATAAGTACTCGTGGTAGTGCACTGGGGAAGCCGGAGGGGTTGATTTAACAGAGACCTGGATAAGTATTCTAAAGTTCTCCGGGGATTCTGGGATGACCCTTTCGGGTACCTAATGGGATTTCGCTACTAATAGGGCGGAGGTGCGAGACTCAACCACTACTACAAGCGTATATAAATCAGGTTCGGGATAGCGAGAGACCTTAATAAGTACTCAAGCACTACTGGGCTATGGGTTGCAAGCGACCTTAATAAGTACTCAAGCACTACTCAAATGACATGCAAGGTTAGGAATTGCGAGAGACCTTAATAAGTACTCAGACACTACTGGGTTATGGGTTGCAAGAGACCTTAATAAGTACTCAAGCACTACTTAGATGACATGCAAGGTTAGAGATTGCGAGAGACTTTAATAAGTACTGAGGCACTACTGGGTTATGGGTTGCAAGAGACCTTAATAAGTACTCAAGCACTACTGGGTTATGGATTGTAAGAGACCTTAATAAGTACTCAAGCACTACTGGGTTATGGATTGCAAGATACCTTAATAAGTACTCAAGCACTACTGGGTTATGGGTTGCAAGATACCTTAATAAGTACTCAGGCACTACTGGGTTATGGGTTGCAAGAAACCTTAATAAGTACTCAAGCACTACTGGGTTATGGGTTGCAAGAGACCTTAATAAGTACTCAAGCACTACCGGGTTATGGGTTGCAAGAGACCTTAATAAGTACTCAAGCACTACTGGGTTATGGGTTGCGAGACCTTAATAAGTACTCAAGCACTACTGGGCTATGGATTGCAAGAGACCTTAATAAGTACTCAAGCACTACTCAAATGACAGGCAAGGTTAGGAATTGCGAGAGACCTTAATAAGTACTCAGGCACTACTGGGTTATGGGTTGCAGAAGACCTTAATAAGTACTCAAGCACTACTTAGATGACATGCAAGGTTAGAGATTGCGAGAGACCTTAATAAGTACTGAGGCACTACTGGGTTATGGGTTGCAAGAGACCTTAATAAGTACTCAGGCACTACTGGGTTATGAGTTGCTAGAGACCTTAATAAGTACTCAAGTACTACTGGGTTATGGGTTGCAAGAGACCTTAATAAGTACTCAAGCACTACTGGGTTATGGGTTGCAAGATACCTTAATAAGTACTCAAGCACTACTGGGTTATGGGTTGCAAGAGACCTTAATAAGCACTCAAGCACTAGTGGGTTATGGGTTGCGAGACCTTAATAAGTACTCAAGCACTACCGGGTTATGGGTTGCAAGAGACTTTAGTAAGTACTCAAGCACTACTTCGAGGATAATCAAGAATAATCACAGAACGGGAAGGACTTACCAAGGAGGTCCGGGGATTCTTCAAGGTAGTATAACAGATATTCAAGGATGTCGGCAGGATACTCAAGGATGTCTGCAGGATATTCAAGGATTTCGGTAGGATACTCAAGGATGTCGGCAGGATATTCAAGGAAGTCGGCAGGATACTCAAGGATGTGGTCAAGATACTCAAGGATGTCGGCAGGATATTCAAGGATTTCGGTAGGATTCTCAAGGATGTCGGCAGGATATTCAAGGAAGTCGGCAGGATACTCAAGGATGCAGGCGGGATATTCCAGGATGCCCAAGGATTATCTCGGAGATTCTATTACTTTCCGAAGTCGGTGTTGCTGCTTCGCTGGTCTGTTGCTGACTGTAAGTTAGGTCGCCCTTTTATAGTGGGATCTAGCCACGTGTTATGTGGTGGATTAACAGGACCTTGTTTATCACTCCACCAAGTGTTTGTAAGGGAGCAACGGGACCTTGTTTACCAAAATTGAACATCCCAACAACACAGCCAGTAATCATCACCACGTGGTAGTGATGACTGCTGCCTCGTTGTTGTTGGGAGATAACGGCGGATCTCTCCCTTTATCTGTAATGTGGCCTTACAACACAAAAATTGCTCACTTAGGTTAAGATTAAATTGATTTATTCAGTATATACAAAGAAAAACAATTCAATATGTAATCTTCACTGGGTGTGGGCAAAAATGAACCCAGCTGGTGCAATAGGAAAGTGCTGACCACATATAACACGACAGGTTGCTCTGTTGTAAACAACCCGATGGAAAATTATTCAAGCCTATCAATAAGAAATGCAATATAGTGTCTCTTCACGTTATAAGTGGGCCATCTACATGGTATTGCCAGTATGGCAATACGGTAACATGTTCTCGTTGCAATATTTACTCGGTTGTTGTTGCGATAGTCTTCCTAATCACCATATGGTGGATAAGAACTCACCAACCAGGCTTGCAAAGAGGTATCTTAATAATCTAGAGATAGAAGTTCAACGTTACGAAACCGAAACCCTAGAAGCATTCAAGCAAGCTTGAACAGCATTCACATCAGATGGCATCTCAAATACAGAGTATAAGCAACTGTAGCGTGAATACAGTCCTCAGAGTACATCTCCGCCATATCGTAGCTAAAGAACCTCAACTGTCAGGACAGACCAGAGTAGTTTCGTTTGCGATTGTACAACCATCTATATTCCTATAGCACAAGCATCTGCCAATAGGACAAGCATCAGTGGTATCAACCTACCAAAGTGGCCTCGAAAATAGAGGCAGAGCCAGATAAAGCTGAAAACAAAAATACCAACATATCATATGACGCTAAAACAACAACAACTGTGGTCTGAATTTTATAGAATACACCTTCAGAAATCTTCTAATCTCGAGAGCATCTTTACACAGTTTTCCATCGTATAGAAAAGTTTTGCGGCTGTACAAAAAGCCGTAATATATTTATATGGGCCTCTGCATGTCCTTTTTAAACTTCTTTAACAAATCCACGTTTATGCACCTGTGAATATTCTTTAAAAATTATGACGTTTATGGGCCTCAGGATTTCCTTTTAATATTCTTTAAATAGTCCACGTTCAAATATACTTCTAAAATTCTTCAAAAAATTCACGTTTAGGGCTTCTAAATACCTTTTTTTTTAAAATCTTTGAAAAATCCACGTTTGTGGGCCTAGGAACTTCCTTTTAAAATGCTTTCAAAATCTAAGTTTATGGACCCCAGAATATCTTTTAATATCTTTTCACAATTCTTAAAAAAATCGATATTTATGGACTTCTGAGTGTACTTTGAAATTTCTTTAAAAAAAATAACGTTTATAGATCTCTGAATGTCATTTAAAAATTCTTTAAAAAAGGTCCACGTTCAGGACATCTGAATAGCCTTTTAAAATTCTTTAAAAAAAGGTCCACGTTCAGGACATCTGAATATCATTTTGAAATTCTTTAAATTTGAAATTTAATTTATGGGCCTTTGAATAGCCTTTTAAAATTCTTTAAAAAATCCACGTTTATGGGCCTTAGAATAGCCTTTTAAATTTTTTTAAAAAATCCACGTTTATGGGCATTTGAATAGCCTTTTAAAATTCTTTAAAAAATCCACGTTTATGGGCCTTAGAATAGTCTTTTAAAATTCTTAAAAAAAATCCACGTTTATGGTCCTCTTATTTAAAATTCGTTAAACAATGTACGTCTTAATATTTCTTAAAATTCTTTAAAGTGTCCACGTTTATGGATGTCTGAATATGTCTTTAAATTTCTTTAAAAAACCATTTTTATGGGACTCTACATATATTTTTAAAATTCTTTAAAAAAACCACGATTATAGGGCATTGAATGTCTTTTTTAAAATTCTTTAAAAAATCCTTGTTTATGGTCCTCTGAATATTGTTTTTCAATCCACAAATAGTCTTTAAATAACCTTAAAAAATTCTTGTTTAATAAAATTCATAAAAGATCCCAGTTAAAGAGCCTCTGAACATCTTGTTAAAATTCTTTATAATATCCACATTTATGGTCCTCTGAATATTATTTTTAAATTCTTTATAAAATCAAAATATTTGGTTCCCGAACTTCCTTTAAAAATTCTTTTTTATCCTTTTAATTTTCTTAAAAATTATCCACGTTTGTGACTTCTATACACTTTTTGAAAAACATTTTGCAGTGGTCCTCCTACGTAATTCTTTACAAATTTAAACGAGAGTGTGAACCACATGTGTACTTCGAAGTTTCACATGTTGCACAGCTCTACTTCTAATGCATTTGTCTTTTACTAAATTGGTTTAGATGAGAAAGTTTTACTCCTTATTTCCTTGTTTGTGTGTGTGTGTTTTTTTTTCCAAAAACCTATTCCTGAAACGTGTTTTTCAAATTGTTACAACCGTTCGAAGAAATTCCATGGTGAAAACATGGTGAGCTTTTTAGTTTACCTTACACATTAGTGTGCGAGATAGTACTTGAGGCAGCCAAAGTGTTACACAGCAGTTGGACGTGACAATGCCTTTCATTTTTCCGGTGTCATACTGAAAACGTGCACAAAAGTACGTGATTTTCTTGCCTATAAACAAATAACGTGATTTTATGTGATTGTTTGTTGTTGTATTGATTTACTGGTTTACATACTTCGTGTAATATTTATTTTATTCATAAGATTTTTTATATAAAAACATAATAGTTTAGGTGATTTAGATTTAAATTTCGGTTCATATCGATTTTTTTTTAATTTTAGACGACATGTAGCTACAGACGATTTTTGACAGTTTGACCCGATATTTTTAATAAGTTTAAATTTTGTTTGTTCCTAGAAATGTATTATCCTTCCATACACTATGAAATGTGTGTCGTCGCTACATGACCAGTAAATAAAACTTTCTTGAAATTTAATAGAAACCAATTTTGCCGATCAATTTATTTTTGATTGGCAATTCAATGTGGAGCACGCAACATCGATGATGAGCAACAACAACAAAAATAACAAACGGTTAAATTGAGAAAACAAAAACTTTGTTTTTCGATATGTTAGTGTCAATCAAACAGCAAAATTCCCTGACACAAAACGTATTTTTAGTCAATTGAAGAAAGCAAACAAATTAGCCATGAAAACGTGAGCGTACGAATGGTGAAGAAGTAATAATAAGCACATATAACTTAACAGTCATTTTAATTAAACAAGGATTTTTAAAAGAATTCTAAAAGGATATTCAGAGACCAATAAACGTGGATTTTTTAAAAAGATTTTGAAGGATGTTCAGAAGCTTATAAACGTTGACTTTTTAAAGAATTTTAATACAATATTCAGAGAACCCTAAACGTGGATGTTTTAAAGAATTTTAAAAAGATTTTCAGAGGCCCATAAACTGGATGTTTTAAAAATATTTAAAAGACTATTCAGAGGCCAATAAACGTGGATTTGAGGAATTTTAAAAGAATATACGTGGATCTTTTAAAGAATTTTCAGAGGATATACAAAGGCAAATAAACGTGGATCTTTTAAAGAATTTACAGAGGTTATACAAAGGCCCATATACGTGTTTAAAAAAAAAAAATTAAAAGGATATTCAGTGGCCATTAAACGTGGATTTTTGAAAGAATTATAAAGAAAAAAAATAAAAGAATATTCAAAGGCCAATGAATGTTGATTTAAAAAAATTAAAAGAATATTCAAAGGCTATTAAACGTGGGTTTAAAAAAAATTAAAAGAATATGTGGAGGCCATTAAAAGTGAAATTTTAAAAAATTTGAAAAAAATATTTAGAGCCATTAAATGAGGATTTTTTAAACAATTTTTAAGGGGAATATTCAGATGCCAATATGCGTAGATTTGAATGAATTTTTAAAAAGTATTCAGAGGCCAATAAGCGTGAATTTGAAAAAAAAATTAAAAGAATATTTAAAGATCATTAATCGCGGAGTTTTTTAAAGAATATTATAGACCTATAAACGTGGATTTTTTAAAGAATTTTAGAAGAATATTCAGAGACCCATAAACGCGAGTTTTTAAAAAATATTCATAGGCCCATAAACATAGATTTTTTAAAGAATTGTAAAAGAATATTCAGAGACCCATAAACGCGAGTTTTTTTTAAAATATTCAGAGGCCCATAAACATAGATTTTTTAAAGAATTTTAAAAAAATATTCAGATGCCAATAAGCCAATAAGCGTGGATTTTAAAGAATTTTAAAGGGGTATTCAAAGGCCAATAAGCGTGGATTTAAAAACAATTAAAAGAATATTCAGTAGCCAATAAGCGTGGAATTAAAAAAAAATTAAAAGAATATTCAGAGACCAATAAGCGTGGATTTAAAAAAAAATTAAAAGAATAGTCAAAGGCGATTAAACGTGGAGCTTTTAAAGAATATTCAAGACCTACAAACTTGGATTTCTTAAAGAATTTTTAAAGAATATTCAGAGACGCCGATTTTTTTTAAAAATATTCAAAGGCCGATAAACGTGGATTTTTTAACGAATTTTAAAAGCATATTACGCTTTATAACATCCTTTTAAATATCCTTAAAATTTTAACAGTATCCGACAATCGATCCAAATTCCTCAAATTAAAAAATTGAACTACTTGGGGTACCTTACGGGGTGAATCCATAAAGTCATTCTCCGAACTTGATATATCACAATATCCACCATAAAGTAGGGGGTATAATTAAGGATTTTGAAGGATGTTCAGAAGATTATAAACGTTGATTTTTTAAAGAATTTCAATAAACGTGGGTGTTTTAAAGAATTTTAAAAGGATTTTCAGAGGCCCATAAACTTGGATGTTTTAAAATTCTTTATTAAACGTGGAATATTCAGAGGCCTATCAACGTGGATTTGAAGGAATTTTAAAAGAATATTCAGAGGCAAATGAACGTGTGTCTTTTAAAAAATTTTAAGAGGATTTTCAGAGGCCCATAAACTTGGATTTTTTTTTTCAAAATGTTTAAAAGGATTTTCAGAGTCTCATCAACATGTATGTTTTCAAGAATATTAAAAGGATATCCAAAGGCCCATAAACTTGTTTCTTTTTAAGAATTTTAAAAGAATATTCAGAGGCCATTAGAATATTCACAGGCTATTAAACGTAAAAAAATTAAAAGAATATTCAGAGACCAATAAAATAATAAAGAATTTTAAAAGAATATTCAGATGACAATAAGCGTGGATTTTAAAAGAATAGTCAAAGGCGATTAAACGTGGAGCTTTTAAAGAATATTCAAGACCTACAAACTTGGATTTCTTAAAGAATTTTTAAAGAATATTCAGAGACGCCGATTTTTTTTAAAAATATTCAAAGGCCGATAAACGTGGATTTTTTAACGAATTTTAAAAGCATATTACGCTTTATAACATCCTTTTAAATATCCTTAAAATTTTAACAGTATCCGACAATCGATCCAAATTCCTCAAATTAAAAAATTGAACTACTTGGGGTACCTTACGGGGTGAATCCATAAAGTCATTCTCCGAACTTGATATATCACAATATCCACCATAAAGTAGGGGGTATAATTAAGGATTTTGAAGGATGTTCAGAAGATTATAAACGTTGATTTTTTAAAGAATTTCAATAAACGTGGGTGTTTTAAAGAATTTTAAAAGGATTTTCAGAGGCCCATAAACTTGGATGTTTTAAAATTCTTTATTAAACGTGGAATATTCAGAGGCCTATCAACGTGGATTTGAAGGAATTTTAAAAGAATATTCAGAGGCAAATGAACGTGTGTCTTTTAAAAAATTTTAAGAGGATTTTCAGAGGCCCATAAACTTGGATTTTTTTTTTCAAAATGTTTAAAAGGATTTTCAGAGTCTCATCAACATGTATGTTTTCAAGAATATTAAAAGGATATCCAAAGGCCCATAAACTTGTTTCTTTTTAAGAATTTTAAAAGAATATTCAGAGGCCATTAGAATATTCACAGGCTATTAAACGTAAAAAAATTAAAAGAATATTCAGATGACAATAAGCGTGGATTTTAAAGAATTTTTAAGGAGTATTCAGAGGCCAATAAGCGTGGATTTAAAAAAAAATTAAAAGAATATTCAGAGGCCAATAAGCGTGGATTTAAAAAAAATTAAACGAATATTCAGAGGCCAATAAGCGTGGATTTTTTAAAAAAAATTAAAAGAATAGTCAAAGGCGATTAAACGTGGAGCTTTTAAAGAATATTCAAGACCTATAAACTTGGATTTCTTAAAGAATTTTTAAAGAATATTCAGAGACGCGGATTTTTTAAAAATATTCAAAGGCCGATAAACGTGGATTTTTTTAACGAATTTCAAAGCATATTAAGTTTCATAACATCCTTTTAAATATCCTTAAAATTTCAACAGGATCCGACAATCGATCCAAATTCCTCAAATTAAAAAATTGAACTACTTTGGGGTACCTTACGGGGTGAATCCATAAAGTCCTTCTCCGAACTTGATATATTACAATATCCACCATAAAGTAGGGGGTATAATTAAAGGATTTTGAAGGATGTTCAGAAGATTATAAACGTTGATTTTTCAAAGAATTTCAATAAACGTGGGTGTTTTAAAGAATTTTAAAAGGATTTTTAGGGGCCCATAAACTTGGATGTTTTAACAATTTTTATTAAACGTGGAATATTCAGAGGCCTATAAACGTGGATTTGAAGGAATTTTAAAATAATATTCAGAGGCAAATGAACGCGTGTCTTTTAAAGAATTTTAAGAGGATTTTCAGAGGCCCATAAACTTGGATTTTTTTTCAAAATGTTTAAAAGGATTTTCAGAGTCTCATCAACGTGTATGTTTTCAAGAATATTAAAAGGATATCCAAAGGCCCATTAACTTGTTCTTTTTAAGAATTTTAAAAGAATATTCAGAGGCCATTAGAATATTCAAAGGCTATTAAACGTGGATAAAAAAATTAAAAGAATATTCAGAGGCCATTAGAATATTCAAAGGCTATTAAACGTGGATAAAAAAATTAAAAGAATATTCAGAGGCCATTAGAATATTCAAAGGCTATTAAACGTGGATAAAAAATTAAAAGAATATTCAGAGGCCAATAAGCGTGGATTTGAAAGAATTTTAAAAGAATATTCAATATTCATAAACGTTGTTTTTTTATAATATTCATGAGCCCATAGCCATAGATTTTTTATATAAAAATTCCTTAATATTTCAGCAGGATTCGACAATCGATCCAAATACTTAAAATTAGACTTAATGAAAAAATGAACTACTTTGTGGTACCCTGCGCACACTGGTCGAAACCACTGATCTAGCGGCGCGAAAGTCAAAAAATCGAACTATAAAATTGCGAAATATTTTCCATTTAATCGATTACAGACACTTTGCAGGCAAAGATTTTGTATTTTCATTTTTGTTGTTGTAAATATTCACTCAGTTATTCACTTTCAAATACAAGAGTTTTTGTTGCATCAGATTTTAAAAACTTTTATTTAAAATATGGACCTATCTTGAAAAATGTTTGCAAGGAGGAGTTTTACCCCCGGAGACACTATAATACCAGATTATAGCTAAATATATTATTAAATATGGGATAATAAAAGGGGCTACGTCGAAACATAAATCCGTATTGAAAATGTTTTCTAAGAAGATGTTATACGTAAAGCGAACACGGAATGCAAAATTACAACCAAGTTGGTTTAAAAATGTAGTCATGATATTCAAAATACCTTAAATTGGGAGGTACGGTTACAAGGGGGCTATATCAAAAAGTGAACCTATGTCCATATTTTTGGTGGAAATATTTTGTAAAAACTAGGAACCCTAAGTACCAAATTACAGCTAATTTGCTACGAAATAGTGGCTTAAATCCTCAAAATACGGAAAATCGGAAGGTACCGTTATATGGGGGCTATACCAAAACATTAGCCGATAGTGCTCATATTTGGCCCATTATTACCCACAGGTACAAGCTGAGTTTGTGCAAAATTTCAGTGACGTATCTCAATTCGTTTGCAAGTTATTAATTTCGCGCCGCTAGATCAGTGCTTTCGACCACCGTGCTACGGGCTGAATCCATTAAGTCCTTCTCCGAACTTGATATATTACAATCTTCATCATAAAGTAGACGGAGATTTTATATGATATATTCTTGATCAGCATATAATTCTGAGTCGAAATAACGACGTCCCTCTGTCTGTTGAAATTTAGATACAGTTGGCCATGTTTAAGATAGAGTTTTATAATTTGGTACAGGCGTTTCTATTACTCTTAGGATAAATGGTACTGAAAACGGGCTATATCGGCTCATATTTTGATGTAGCCCTCATAGAACGGTACCTCCCGATTTTTGGTATTTTACTATTTAGTCTATTTAGTCTATTTAGTTGGGTGCATTGAATTTTCCCCAGAAATTTGTTGCGTTGAAATTTTCGATGTTTTCAAGATTTTAGCCATATTATCACACCGAAATCCTTGCAGTTTTGTATATAGTCTTCGCAAAGGGTATAAATTGTTCCTACAGAGAATTTACGGTACGGATCCAAGATCTAATATATTTTCCATACTTCAATTTTTTTGGAAGGCAACTAATTAATCTATTTTGCTTCAATAAAACTCGTGGTGGAGGGTATAATAAGTTCGGCATTTTTACTTGTTTTGAAATAATAGTTTTGTACAAAATTGAGAAAAAATCGGTTATTGCCTTCTGGAATTATCACAACACCAGACGGATGTACAGATGGACGAACATGTCCAGATTGGCTCCAATTTCTTAACCTATGTGAGTACAAACCCATTATTTAAATGAGACAGATTTCTGTTCTGTAGTTACAATACTGAGGTTGGCTTGAAGTTAGCGCGGAGTCATAGTCGAGTTATTTTTCCCGACTCATACTCTGACTACGAAAGTAATTGTCTTACTAAGCCTTGGCTATGACCAAAATACAGCCATAGAAATAAGTATATGGTACAAATATAAATATGTTCAAACTTTCATTAAAAATTTCCATAACCGGGATATTTTTAATTTATGTTAGAAGTGTATTGAGTGCTTATTATAACCTATAACTGATGACTCTGTGGCATTTCTATTTATTCCGTTATATTAATAATAATATTTTTATAGATTTTTCTTAAGAAATATTTATATGGTAAAATCTTTGTATTCTTATTTTAATAAAAAAAGATTAAGTACAGATATTGTCATAAAATAAATTTTGGATTGTGTGCAACGCAGTTGCATGAACTTTAAGTACAAACAAAATGAACACCAAACATGTCCTTTATTTTTCCGAAGCATGATTCAACACAAGCAGTTTTCCCGATTTCGCTTGGAAAATGCAAGTCCTATCGAAATTGGATTGAAAAAAAATATTGCGGCTGTGAAAATTCTCTACAAGAATGACTTGTATAATATTTTCGTAGGTTTTACCATTTTTGAGATATAGAAGTTCAAATTGGCACAATGCACTGACTGTATCGCCTCCAGTGAAAGTAGTTTGGTGTCTTCTACGCAGCCTAGAGCACGAGGAAAATCATTTTCCTGTTTTTTATGCGTTGTTGTCACACTTTAATCACTATAACTTAACCATTTGTTTCCCGATTTTTAAAAATTATGGCTTGTTCGAAAGACATGGTTTTCACTTTTTAATAACAAATAGGCAGTAAAAGTACGTTGTGGAAAAAAGAAGTTATTTCCGTTTTAAGTTGAAAATCCAACAAACACCGTTTTTCATGGACTCCCAAAATACCGAATTTGTGCGTCAGAACCCCTGCAATTTTTCACTGTAGCACAGTGTAATTAAAAATAATTGTTCCACAAACATCCCATGTGGGACAAGGGAGACTTCTCTCATATCAATGAGTGCACCCCCATTCATATTAGCTCAATGATACGGGACCTATAGTTTATTGCCGAGTCCGATCGGCGTGTCTTAAGACACCTTTTGAAGAGAAGTTTTACGTGGCTGAAATACTCAGGAAATGTCGCCTACATTACTGAGAGGTATTTTTCCACCGTTGAAATTTTTGATGCTGCCTGGCCGGGGAATCGAACCCACGACATTCAATGGCAAGGCGGGTGTGCATACCAACCACAGCACCCACAGCAATGTTCATAGATAAGAAAAATCCAAAAACAAGGAAAAATTTTGCTTGGAAACCGCAAGTCCTATCGAAATAGGGCTAAAGAAAATGTTGTAGCTGTGAAGATTCTCTAGAGGAGTGGCCTTCACGATTTGATCCTAGGTTTTACCATTTTTGAGATATAGAAGATTTTTTATAGATAGGTTTTTTTTGGTTTTCACGATTTGCTTGAAAATGGTAATTCCTATCAAAATGAGAGAAAATCTTATAGCTTTGAAAATTCTCTACAGGATTGGCTTTTGTAATTTTTTCCTAGATTGTACCACTTTTGAGATATATAAACTTAAGTTGGGTAATTGCAATCATGACATTGTTTTATAAGGAGACGATAGAGTCAGTGAATTGTCACAATTTGAAATGGTAAATGGAATGGAAAATATTATAAATCTTGTAAGTAATTTTCACTGCTAAAACATTTTCCTTACTTCCGTTTTGACAGGGCTTGCGGTTTCCCAGCAAAATCGTGAAAACCCTACAAATGTGAACTTTGACCGCGATTTATTTAAAAAGCGCTCCGGCAATTTTTTTGATTTTTCTCATCTATAAATATTGTAGTTTCAGAATCCGCAAAAACTTCCCAGGTGTAAGCTCCTTTCATTTAAAGTTGGTTCAAAAGCACCGTGTACTCTCTGTAATAGAAAGTAATGTTGAAATTAAATAGGTACTTTTTATACCCTCAGCCTTTAGGCTAAGGAGGGTATATACACTTTGATACGATGAAAATGTGCCTCATCGAAATAATGGTTTTAGACCCCAAATATGTTTGGACGAAATGTGTTTCAGACAATTTGGAGTCGATCTAGCCATGTCCGTCCGTCTGTCTGT
This sequence comes from Musca autumnalis, assembly GCF_047663935.1. Lineage (NCBI taxonomy): Eukaryota > Metazoa > Arthropoda > Insecta > Diptera > Muscidae > Musca > Musca autumnalis. Next base: position 167,353 of record NW_027411706.1, read on the forward strand.
CCTGCTGGTTGGAGCGCACGATAACTCTCGAACGAATGAACCGATTCGGTTCAAATTTTGGCTTTCGTAATATTTTGCCCAAACTTAGTTTAAGTTCGAAGATGAGCTACACCGGTTCACTCCTTCCGGTACCTACCCCACAAAAGTTCGAAAATGTTCGGAAAGTTTGTGCGCACGATAACTCTTGGAGGGAGTGACCGATTTGGTCCATACTTTGTATAGTGTAAACTTTATACCAGAGTAATATGAGGTTCCAATATGGTCTCAATAGGACCACTCCTTCGGGTACCTCCCACACAAAATTTCTGAAAAATTCAGTTTAGGGCCATCTCTCGAATCGAATTGATTTTTGTTTTAGCAAGTTGTATTCACTGCCCTCCGTACGACGGTACAAGTTTCATCAGGGGCAAGTCCATACTTCCTGAGAAAATAGCATGAAATTTGCAAAAAACCGCTATGAGTGTAAGGTGTTTGGTGCGCAAGATAACTCTCGAACGGATCTGCTTATTCGGTCCAAAATATGGTCTTAGTAATATTTTGTCCAAACATAGTTTATGTTTGAAGAAATGCCATATTGGTCCACTCCTTAAGGTACCTCCCCCACAAAAGTTCAAAAGTGTTCGGAAAGATTGTTCGTACGGTAACTCTTGAAGGGAGTCGCAGAATTGGTCTAAACATTACACATTCTAATATATCTACCAGATATAGATCAGGTTCAAATATGGACTATATTTGTCCACTCCATCCGGTACCTCCCACACAAAATTTCGGATAAGGTTACTTTAAGACCTGATATCGAATCATTCTAATTTTTGTTGAAGCAACTTGCATTCGCTGCCTCATTTACGATGGTAAAAGTTGTTTTTAGGAGCAAGTCCATACTTCTAGAGCAAACAGACCGAAGAGTGTAAAAACCCGCTATGGCACCATATGTTGCGGCTGGAGATCCACTTCCATAACGGTCAATGTCGATCCATTCCTGTTAGTATCTCCTCAGCAAAACTTTTGATTTTTAATCCTAATCAACATTTTTGTCTGTTCAAACGCCCAAAATTTTTAAAACCCCCTAAATACATACATACGTATTTTGGGAAAAAATTTTTTCAATATACATAGGCTGAGGGTATATCTCTGTCGGCAAAGCCGACTGATACTTTTTTACTTGTTCATTGGATGATTGGGTAAAAATCAGCAAACACTACTTCTAATGTCATTTGATATTTATACAAATACATATTAATAAAAAAAACTTGTATGAATATAGCCAAACCGGGATATGTGTCCATTATAAAATAAAGGAAATTACACCTAACGTTTCCAGTAATGACGGTGTATGTATGTGCTATATCTCTGGAATGTTATCGTGTATATCAACTTATGTATGCTTCTGTTGGATAGATCTCATTTAAAATTTTAAGAAAAGTAACAAAAAGTCGTGTAGTAGCATTTGTTGTTTACATGTATCCCCGATTTTAAAGTTTCCCAGGGCTGTAGCCAGGGACAAAACCCAATGCGAACCATTCCAATTGTTCCAAAATTGCATGTTTCTTTATTGTACTTAATCCTAAATACATCTTATGTCAATAATTCTGTTCAAGTCCCTTTGTAGTGAAATGATAACCTTAAAAATTTCCTCTGTACCATATAATTATTTCCAAAGAAAAATTAATTTGAATAATATTACGGATATGTATATAAGACACACAAGGTCGGCAGTTATAGGTATGAACAAGCACGCTAACCACTACCAACGTTCATTAATAACATCTGGGTAGTAGTCCTTAATAAAACGTTTTAGGATAATCCTAGGTGTACCATACGACTATAATTATTTCTAGGGCTGTTCTTCTTTGGTTAGTAACTGAGAGTTTTCGTTCCACTGCCTTGTAAGATCGAAGGTACTCCACATCGTGTCTGAGTTTGACATTAAAATAACGCAACAATTGTTTTCAAAATGTTATGTTTTCACGACTTTTCTCTATAACATTCGATATGACAATATTAGTTACAATAAGTACTCATTTTCCATATTCTTTAGAAAATAAATTAAATAAACATATTAAAAGTATATCAAGTGTGACGTACGATTTGTTTTAAACACAAAATTTGACATTTCGATTTTCCAGCAAGATTCAAGTTAGATTCTCTTTCACCCCTTAAAAGTTGCACAACATTTTATATAACATTTGACATCTTATTGCATGACATGTACATTGCAGTGTAACCTCGCCTTCACATTGTTTATAAAAATAATAACATTGTCAGTAATATAACACAATATTTTCACTTTAAATAAAATCATTTCCATCAGCATCTCCAACATCGTCACGTTGCTTGTTACAATGGTCTGAAGTATGTGTCAGTTGATTCTGTTTTAACAGCTCTCTACAGATTATATTTTATTTCATTTTCCCCCAAACCAGGGGTTCATATTTCGGGCACGGATGGATGACAAAATAAGATGGAAATCCAACAAGAATAGCTGCGAATCGAGTTAGTGAAAAAAAGAAAATAACATCAACTGGACATTGGTGTTGAGGATTGCACACAGATTTTTAACTAACCTGTCATGAACATTTTTGTTTTACTTGTGCTTTGTTTCATCGTCATCTACTGGTTGTTTGTGCTCGTTAGCACTTAAAAGTTACAATTTTTATGTGACCTTTGTTGTTGTAGATTTTTTTGTTATGTCTGCTGCACAAGAGAACTTGGCCCTTGGCCTGGCCAGAACATACCGGCCAGCATTGTATAAAGCCTTTGCGCTATTGTTGTTTGCCGCTGAAGGCAATATGTATGTTCCTATGACGATGAAAAGAGGTTGCCAGCAACAACGAGTGTATTGTCTAACGATAGTAATTTAAACTCAAGTGTCAAAACCATTAAAATAACATCAACAACAACAATACGTTTGCAACAATTGTAATAACAATATCAGTCAGCGACAAGTAATCTTAACAAAATAGCATCAAAATTTTCAGCAGTTTGTGTATTTGTTTATAGCATTTTTTTGGGCGTCCTTTAAACAAACAAAAAAGAAAAATATTTTTTTTACAAATAAAGACCTTGAGATGATTTTTCATCTTCACCATGTAGAGAATAAAGTATAGAAGGCAGTATTTTCGCAGAAGGAGAGATAGCATTTTTGTGTGTGACAAAAGATTGTAGCGTCCATTTGTATGCGTTCATCCACTGACAAATTGTACCAACACAGTCCGCACGAATAAAATCTATAATCCTTCATAAATTAAAAGGACGCCACTTGAAAGTTTCGGGCCATTATCGAGGAAAATATTACATTCTTACTTAGTCGGCTTTTTACAGATCATTTTTCCTATTTCCATTCCTATGTTGCTTTGCTCTTTGCTCTTGTTTTTCAATCTCGTCTTCCACTTGTTTGCTCCATCGACGCCTTGGCCTGCCAGCTCCTCGTGGACCGCCATGTGGCCCGTGTTTATACGACTTTTTAGCGAGTTCATCATCGCTCATTCTTATGGCATGGCCTAACTAACGCAATCGTTGTAACTCGATACGTTTAACTATACTGATGTCGTGGTATAGCAGATAAAGTCATTGGATCATACGACGCACAGTGGTTCAGAAATCGATTTTCCTGGCCAAACATATTGAAACTAAGAAAAGCAAAAAATTATATCAGAACATTGGAAGGTGTGGGCGTGGCGTGCTCCTAAAGATAACAAATGTTTCCCATTTTTGGAAAATATGTAATTTTTTCCAAAAAAAGCTATTTCTCAGAAACTATAACATATATTGTATTCATTCCCTGTGGGAAATGTCAATAGTGATCAATCTATACTGACTTACTACTGACATTGTCAACAGTACTACTGACAAACTGTAGGCAACTCATGTAATGACATTTGCAATTGCCATTATTGGGATTTATATTCTTCAGTAGTCGTCTTCTAACGGTTAAAATGTGTTTTTGATATCACAAAAGGTAAAGAAGATATCGCAAAAAATACCTACCATAATTATTTTTCCCAATACCCTACACAAAACCGCGTTCGTCCGCTATCATACCTATGACAAAACTGGCAACTTTTGGGAGATGATAGATCTTCATTAAACTCACAATTTTGCCTTTAACGGATTTTTTCTAGCACTTGTATTTTTCGAGAAAATCAGCGCTGGCTTAGCCGCCCCAGTGACGAAGGCGCCCCATGTTACCATATTTCTTCTTCTGCATTTAATGTTTTATCAGGCGATTCTTGGAATGTTGATATAACATCTAGCATTTCCAGTGGGACCGGACAATATATTCGTCTGGCTCCGCAATATTCTCTAAAGATTCCACAAAATGTCTAATTGTCGAAATTTCAACACAAATGTTGTCAGCCGCCTCAGAATTTGAATTTCGATATAGAATTCTCTATTTTTTCACTTGTCTCTTATAATTTCTTTTGTTCATACTTGTTGTTATTAAAATTATACACCTTAAGTTAAATAATTTTTTCACTTATCTTTTATAAGTTCTTTTGCTCATACTCGTTGTTATTAAGTTTAATCACTCGTTAAATTCACTATAAAAACACTTTTTTCACGAACCGCCAAAATTATTTTACGCCAAACAATTAAGAAAATCAAGAAAAAATATGAAGATGTTTAGTTGGGCTATCAGCCGTCAATATAAACAATGCTTCTTCTTATTAAAGTAAAAGTATCAATTGTTGACAACATGTAGACAAAACGCTGACTTTGTCACCATAATAGTAGACAAAGTGGTGATATGTCGACACATGACCCCATGCTTCCTACAGGGTTGTTTTTTTGTTTGTTAGGTAGGTATGATTGTTGCCTTTAAGAGCCGTTTTAATAAATTACAGTAGCGTTTACACAAAATGAGTTATTTTTTTTCCTCAGGTACTAAATTTTAGTGATATTTTCCAAGTATAGTGGACTAGAACTTTTAGAGAACAGCTTGGAACAAAGTTCCGTTTTCACAGAATGATGCCTGAGAGCGTCTTTTTTCAGCCCATATTTTTGTGCCCGTCCCGTTCCGTCCGTTTAACACTTTATTATTATTATTTTTTTTTAATTTCATGGGTAAAAATGTGTGTTCTTTCCATACCGTTTCCCATATATATTATAGCTTTTTCACACAAATGGACATATTTTTTAATATATGAGTTTTTATAAGAGTTTTATGAAAACCCAAGTAGCATTTTTTTTAATTCTGAAAAAAAAATTTTTGAAAAAAAAATTTCCAATTTTTTTTTAATTTTTTGTATTTTTATGTTTTATTTATTGGGGTTTGACCTTTTTAAATAGTAAGAACATATGAAAAACTCAAAAACACTCATATGAAAAAAACACAAATATGAATTTTGTGGCTTTTAAGGTGTCGTTCAGTGTTATCTGTCGAAAAAAAAGAATTATGAAAATATCTCTATTTTGACCAGGAAAAAACGATTCTGAACTACTGTGCGTCGTCGATATTCACCGCAGAATTTTTGCAAGTACCCAGACTTCGGAATCATACCTTAGCACTGGTAGTATCAGTGTTTTGTAAAGCGTTGTTTTTGTTTGACGAGATGGGGCTTTGTTTTTAAACTGCTTACTTAAGCCAAGTAGCGACAGTTGGCCATTATAATTCTTTTTCTTATTTCACAAATGATGTTGTCATCTTCTGGATTTGGATCTGAGGTATTTTCGTCGTTTCACAACACTGGATTCCTTGGTGGAGGTTTCGGGTATCCAAGTATAGATTTTTCGGATGTTTATATGGAGTGGGCAAAACTTTGTCATTGTGCAATTAGGACAGATGAGGGGAATAGGCTGTGACTATCTTTTGTGATTGCAGCTTACCGATGTCTAACTTTCGTGTTGTGTCAGTTCGTACTTTATTTGCTACGTTTAATCGGGTACGTACATGCTGCGACCAAGTAGTGATACGAGTCTTTGTTTGCTCTTCGTAACGAAAGTATATGTGTGGCCTCCAGTTGTTTGTAGAATTGCAAAATAAGAAGTCTAAGACCCGCATAATGAAACATAGATTTCCCCAAGGCGCTGTGTTATATCTGCCTTTCTGAAATTCCACACCCACAAGATGATAGAGAGAACGTATTGTATGTGGATGATTGTACGTTCTTGGCGTCGGGTCCTATCGTCGATGAGATATGTGATAGGTTTAATGGCCACATGGCCGTCTTAGTACATATGTTAAGCCAGTTGTGCAGGTAGTAGAACGCCAGTTTCCAAAGCAAAACGAGCGGTTGTATTCCAGCTATAGTCGATAATACATCCCATTTTTTAATTTTTTTGTAATCGCGCTACACATCGCTATTTTGATTGGACCGTCGCGAAATTTTGGGTGTTAATAGGGGTTCCACAGAGGACAAAACCTATTGATTTTGGTAATGGTCGGATATAATTCAGGGGTCGGAATGAGAAAAAAAAACTTATTTGAAGAAACGGCCAACGTTTTATTTCAAAGCGAATATCTCTCTTCTATATGAGGTATATCGAAAGCAAAACCTGGCAAGGAAAGTAGAAAATATCACCTTTACAACGATGTGAAGTAGGTTGTCATAGGTGGTCAAATAACAGGAATTAGACAATAGTCGGTTATGAATCCCTTTTCCATTTTTGTGCAATCACACTACAGGTCAGAATTTTGATCGGATCCTCACGAAATTTTGTGGGTTGATGAGTTTTTCACAGAGAAAGAAGCCTATTGATGGGTGGCGTACATTCCAATTTTCCATTTTTTTATTTGAGTTGTACTGAAGATGCACTTAAATGCGTTTCAACAAAATTGACCTGTATTAATGAAGACATCCAGATCAAAGGCGCTAAGCTATCCCAATTTTAATATTTTGAATTTTACCAGTCAAAAGCTTATGCACAGGGGTAGTGGTGTAGGGTAACACATAGCCGGCCCGACCCGACTATAGCCTTGGCTCACTTGTTGAGTAATGTTCCTTTTTCGCGGCCTTTCTTTAAGTCTATGACCTATCCTCATTATCCAGGAACTTTTTCTTGAAACAGAAAAGATTAACAGAGGCACGCTGTGAGTGTGAACTGGGTTAATTTGCCACAAGATCAGAAGCATCCTTTGTATCTGACTAGAAGTCGAAGCATAGATTAAAGAGATGATCATCCGTTAGCATTAGGTTGTCTCAGATATCGTTTCAGAATGATCTCTTGCCTGTAGTCATAGCAGAAATTAAATTAATTTAAGCTTGCACTGCAAGTTTTTATCAGACGTCAAGAATGTGGCAATTATTGTCCCCGCCCAATACTACTGTCCATTGCGTCAGATATGAGCTTGTGCTACTTATGATCAAGGTAAAGAAAATTTGTCCGCGTGTAAAAGCATTTTCCATAAAGACAGGGAATTCATGTATGACACCCAGTTTATGTATTTCGAAACGAAAATGTGTGCGCATGAAAGACACCCAAACTTTAGATTTTGAAATATTATTTCATTTGCTTTTGCTTCAAAACAAAAAACAAATTTGAAATACACACTCAAATTTGGTAGTTTTTCTTCCGCATTCGTTTTCTTATCGACATACATAAACAGGCCCTGAATCTTTCTACCTAAGGGCATTGTTGGATATTACGTCATCACAACAAAACTTTTCGACCGTGGGTTCTGAAACATTTTCTCTTAAGTCCAATTTACATATGCATATTAAATGATTTCGTTTTACGAAATCCTAGAATCAAATGAAGTGTATTTACATCTGTTTTTTTTGCGTCATTTGCTTACGCACACAATCGCACATACACACTTATACAATAACACAAACACACGCACACAATATATTTATTCAGAAAAAAAAATAGGAATTTCACAACACAAATGTGTATCAGATAACTTAAATTAATTCCAAAAACAAAAAAACATAATTTTTGCAAGTTTTTTTAACCATTTATTTTCACTTTTGTCATCGTTTTAGTATTTTTGTTTTTCTACAACACACACAAACAAACAAAGACATCGTAAAACAGTTGCATTTTTTGGTAGTTTATGACGAAAAAGCACGGTTGCGTATAAAAGTATGGTGTTTTCGTGCGTTGTTTAGAATAAATGACGTAGCTATCGTCATTTATTTTTGTATGGTAAATCACGTAAAATGTTGCCTGTTTTAGCAAATAAATGACGAAACAGCTCTAAATGACGAAAAAGTTGCTAATGTAAATTGGACATTACAATGACTGTGACGGTGTGGTGTAAAAATCTGACCTACGGCCTTATTGTATGCAATCGATTTATTTCCGTCTTGTCTAAAACCAAAATAGAAATAAGGATCGACGTGTCCTTTCCAAGTTTTAGATTTTTGCATTAATAACACAGTACAACATAATTGAACTTTTTTTAAAAATTTCAAGAAACCCTGCACAGATTATGAGAGTGGACCGAATAGGAAGAGGACACGTGTAGCCGCGTTTTGAATGTTCACGTCGGGAAGTAACCCATTTCTACAGGTTTTGAAGTATTTGACATCAGATTCCTTGGAATCCTTGCATTTTAGGTATAAAGTGTCTTTGGCAACATTACTGACAACAATGCGGGGCATCTTTTTATGAGAAAAAAAAAACAAGTCAGCCAAGGCTATAGTCGGGTCGGGGCCGACTATGTGATACCCTACACCACTACCCCTGTGTATAAACTTTTGACTGGCAAAATTCAAAATATTAAAATTGGGATAACTTAGCGCCTTTGCTCTGAATGTCTACATTAATACAGGTAAATTTTGTTGAAACGCATTTATGTGCATATTCAGTACAACTCAAATAAAAAAGTGGACAAGTGTGATGTACACCAACCCTCAATAAGCTTCTTCCTCAGTGAGACCTCCAACATTTCGTGAAGATCCTGTCAAATTTCCGACCTGTAGTGTGATTGCACAAAAAATGGAAAAAGGGATGCATTACCGACTATTGCGATATCTCTGTTGTTTGACCACCTATGACAACCTTCTTCACATCGTTGTAAAGGTGATATTTTCTCTCGATCTACCTTTTTTTTGCTCTCGATCTACCTTTTACAGAAGAAAGATATTCGCTTTGAAATAAAACATTGGCCTTTTCTCCAAATAAGTTTTTTTCACATTCCGAACCCTGAATGATATTCGACCACTACCAAAATCAATAGGTTTTTTTCCTCTGTGCGACCCCTATTAACACCCAAAATTTCGTGTCGATCCAATAAAAATTGCGACGTGTAGCGTTAGTACAAAAAAATTCAAAAATGGGATGTATTACCAATTATTGCGATATCTCCGTTATTTGGACACCTACGCCAACCTGCTTTACATTATTGTAAAGATGGGATTTTCTACTTTCATAGTCAGGCTTTGCTTTTGGGAGGTCCCCAACCAAAGCTGTAATATTCGTCATTATTATTAAAATCGCGAAAATGAAAAGTTGTGTTCTATTAGCGGCTTTTGCGATATCTTCGTTGTTTGGCCACCTACGACGACCTACGTTACATCGTTGCAAAGGTGATATTTTGATATACCCCATACAAAAACGGAGATATTAGCTTTGTTGTTGGCGTTGGACGAAACTAGTCTTTTCTGCCCTTCCCTAATATAAATACATTTTAACTACACCCAATTTAAAAAAATTTTTGTTTTTTTTTTTAATTTGAGAACAACAAATCTGTGATTAAGCTGGTCTTACTTTAAAAATAACTTTTCAAGGTTTTACATTTTTGCATTAATAATTTTAATATCGTGTATATCGTCAAAAATATATTTTGTCTGCTTATTTTTGAATTTTTACAATTTTATTATGGGTTTATGACACACCTTCTTGGCCAAGATGTATGAAAGTTTTGTATCGCCTACCGTCGATCTTCATTGTCTTCTATATTTAAAGGCAATGTATACCTCGAGCAGCTGTAGCATTACAGCTTAATAGTAAAGGCTTTATGTTCGCATCAATTCAATTTGTCAACCTCCTACAACGGATGTGTTTTATCAGTAATTTCTTTGTGACCATTTTAAAAATTACCATCCCATTTTTTATACATTTCTCAAACATAAATTCCTACGGATTCCTTCCTGAAAATTACTTTATCAGCATAAAAACGTTTATTTATTCTTTGTTTATGAAATAATATCAATCAAACTATTGTTTCGTTCTTGCATGTTATTTAAACCTACCATTTGCTTGTCATTCCCTTTCGGCATTATCAACGCTTTGCTAACGCCCTTTTTGTCATTATTTATATATCTAAGCTGTTATCAAGATTTCAGTTCCATTCTCTTTGAATGGTGATGAATTTTGTACACCTTTAGTTGCCCACAATTTAGTATTTCTGAATTCTAAGAAAAGAAAAAATAAAAAGGCGAGGCAATCCAGAACCACAAGAACGACAATAATGAAAGAGAAACGGCGACAAATAAAGTGAAAAATTCACGCCAGTTACCGTTTTTTTAACGTCATATTTTTGTACCTCTTTTGAATGAAAGTGTTTTTTCTGATAAGGACTGTTGTTAGGATGTCATCCTTCTTCTTTATCGCATTTTTTTGTATTCTTTAGATTTTCGCTTTTAGGCAAGTGTGTGTGTGTGTGTGTTTGTGTTAGGTCTTTTGAAGATGACTGAATGTATATTTAAATTTAAATTTTTTCTTAAAGTAATATCTTCATTCAAAACAATTGTATGCTTGTATCTAATATAAAAGTTCAGATATGCTCCGCCGATGGATGCAAGTCGCAGAACTCGTAGAGTTGTTGGCCATTCAATGACATGGTCAAACAGCTGCTTTTTCTAAGCATTTATAAGATATATCTATTTTTTTTCAGGTTTCCACTCTCATCATAGTTTCTGCACCACACCAAACCATTTTTTGTCCACGGGAGATCTAAAAATTCCAAACGAGTAATGGACACGTGCATCACATCTCTAAGTTTTTTTAATTTTTAATAAATCTTACTTTCCCCGTCCCAATTTCGCAAGATCATAGAGATTCCTTAGGGATATATTGAAACATCTCTATCTGAGATTTCCCACAAAAAGTGATGAATCCGCACACCGCAACACCGCCCTTTCCACCAAGGAAGTCGTGCCCAGAAAATTCCAACTCTCTTGACAATAAGTTTTAATAAAGCTAATAAATCCTATAAAATCTCTGCAGGATATTTCTTTTCTGCTACGCCCATATTAACTCACACCTTGTCTCTTGAAAACTTTTCCAACTCTCAATTATTTCCCATCTTCTGGAGACAAATATAATCAAATTAAGGAAAAACGTGCCCGTACACCAGAATATTCATTTTATTTTGCCACTTTAATGAGTAAGATTCTTCGCTTTATTAAATCTTCCTCCAAACAGTCAAAGATTGTCAATTGTATCAAGTTACTTGTGATGAAAGTTTCAGTTAATTGGATGACTTAGCCAGATTCTACTGCATGCCTGGTTGGTTCTTGATTGTGAAAAAATATGAACACGTTTCTTGTAAACATACATATGTAAGTGTGTACATATGAACATATGAGGATATAGTATAACAATCCAAAGTTTACCGAGTTATGTGACATTCTTTTGAATGTAATCTTATTTAGTTGCTAGGGTTTCTATGTGGAAATTACAACAACTCAAAGTTTAATCAAGTTGTAATAAACGTAATTAGTTATACATATATGAGGCGCTAATCGCCAAAACGCCCTAACCCACATGCTCAAAAAAATCAAACAGACTATAAAGATCTAACCTGAACCTATTGAAATAACTATAAACACAACTCCATATTGCATTGAATAACACAAGGTTAAACTACCTTATAAAATAATGCAATATGGGACTTTTTAGAATTTATTCCAAAAGTTTCCAGATAAATCTGTATTGTCAGTTTGATTTTGATTTTGGGCATGTGGGTTAGGCCGTTTTGGCGCTGAGCGCCTCATATACAGGATATTGTTAAAAGAGGCAATCCTAATTCAAGTTAGTTTATGTGTGTATATTGTTGTGAAACCAAAGAAATCTTACATAGACTTGAAGTCGGGTCTGTTAAAATTATTATTAGTTTATATACGAAAACAGAAAAAATGTTATGCCGCCCACCAAGAGATCTGTTGAAGCAAAATGAAATAATTAGTTTCTCTTAAAAGTACTAAGCTGCTCCACCACTATGTTACTAGCAAAACATTGCCTTATATTAGCAATTTTCTGAATAAAATGTTTATATACACATTTCGATCAAAAAATGTGGCAAAGAACCCACAAAAGCCTATATAAAAAATATTAAATTGTGAATCTATACGGACAATTCTCTGTGGGAATATTTTATACTCCTCACGAAGACTAAATGCTAAATTTCAAAAGTTTCCAAGGGGCTAAATCCTTGAAAATATCGAAAATCAAGACATACCATTCTACGGGTGCCATATCAAAACGTCAACCTATAGCGGAAAATTTCCGACATCGTTACAAACGGAATGATACATATAATTGAGGAGCTCAGCGCCAAAATCAAACTGACTATAATGACGTAACCGACCAAAAAAAAAAGTAAGTATGCATTAAGTTCGGCCGGCCCGAACTTTTTATAACCTCCACCATGAAATATTCTGAACTTTTCTGGAATAAATAATTTCACAATTTTATGTAGAGGTTTTTTGAGTACTGGGAACAACAATTTTAGCTGATTCGATCAAACAAAATCGGGCGGTATTGTTATATAGGGGGGCCATACCACAACGTGGGTCTAACATTCACATTTTTTTATAGAAACGTTTTTAACCACTGGGGACATATATGCCAAAGTACATGCAATCTTGCCCAAAAGTGTAGATAATAACTAAAAAACATCAAATCCGACTTATCATTTTATAGACCCTATCAAAACTTTGACATATGTCGACAATTTTTGTTGGAGAAGGTTTCTGACTGGAAAAATTAAATGTTAAATTACACGGAGTTCGTCCAACAAATGTAATCGGGAGGTACCGTTAAATACCTAAACCTAAACATGAACCTACGTTGACAATTTTTTGTGAATAAATTTCGTGACTGCAAATGTGAAAATACCGAAAATCTGGAGATACCGTTATGTGGCGGCTATACCTAAACATGGGCCTATGTTAACAATTAAAGGTAAGAAATGTTGTGTCCCCTAAGAATCTCCAATGTCAAATTACAGCTAGTTCGGTTAAAAATCCTTAAAATAACGAAAATTGAGAGGTACCGTTATTTGGGGCTGTGCCTACACATGGACCTATGTTGACAATTTTCTGTGGAGAAGTTTCGTGACTGCTGTAAACCTAAAATATCAAATTACAAGTATTTCAGTCAAAAAATGAAGCTAAAATCCTCAAGATATCTATAATCGGGAGGTACCCGTATATGGGGTCTGTTCCAAAATGTGGACCTATGTTGACAATTTTTGGTGGAGTAGCTTTTTGACCACTGGTAAGTCCACACGTCAATTCACAGTTAGTTAGGCTAAAAATTGTAGGTAAAATTCTCAAAATCGGGAGGTACCGTTATATGGGGCTATACCGAAACATGGACCTGCATATGTCGACAATTTTTGGTAGAGAAGTTTCGTGACATCAGTCAATGTCGAATTACGGGTAGTTTACCTAAATGCCAAACTTCAACTAATTTGGTTTTAAAATATATCTAAAAACTTAAAAAAAACCTGATTTGGTTATACCATAATATGGGGGCTTTCTCAAAATTTGGACCTATGTCTAAAATGTATGGAGGGGAAATTTTTTGACCAATTCGATAAGTCCTAAATTATATGTAGCTAATTCGGTGAAAATGTTGCTACACAGTCCAAAATACCTAGAAGCTATGGGGGCTATTCCAAAACATGGACCTATGTTAAACATTTTTGGTATATACATTTTTCAAACCGCTAGGAACTCTAAATGCCAAATAATCGCTTATTCGGTCTGAAAATGTGTCTACTTTTGTGGATGTTAGGGCGATTACCACAGAAGGAGCGACGGACGTGTATAGATCGACTCAGAATTTGACCCTGATCAAGAATATACACGGTGCGCCTGAACCAACTTTAAATGAAAGGAGCTTATACCTGGGAAGTTTTTGCGTATTCTGAAACTACAATGTTCAGAGATGAGAAAAATAAAAGAAATAAAAAATCGCGGGAAGGCATTTTAAATATATCGCGGTCAAAGTTCACATTTCAAAGGTTTTTTAGGCTTTCACAATTTTGCTTGGAAACCGAAAGTCCTTTAAAAATGGGAATAAAAGGTTGTAACAGTGAAAATTCTTTTCAAGATTGATCTTCATGATATTTTCGTAGGTGTAACAATTTTTGAGATATGGAAGTTCAAATTGAGACAATGCACTGACTGTATCGCCTCCTTATAAAACAATGTCATGACTGCAATTTCTCAACTCAAAAACAAGTAAAAAAGTATCAGTCGGCTTTGCCGACAGAGATATACCCTCAGCCTGTGCAAATTGAAACACTTTTTTCACAAAAAAATTATGTATTTAGGGGGTTTCAAAATTATGGTCGTATGAACCGACAAAAATGTTGATTAAGATTAAAATTCAAAAATTTTGCGGAAAAGGTACTTAAAGGAATGGGCCGACATAACCATCGGGATGCCATAGGGTTTTTTACACCCTTCGGGCTGTTTTCTCAAGAAGTATGGACTTGCCCCTTAAACAACTTTTACCATCGTAATTGAGGCAGCGAATGTAAGTTGCTTCAACAAAAATCAAAGTGATTCAATAGCAGGTCTTAAAGTGAACTCATCCAAAATTTTGTGTGGGAGGTACGGGATGAAGTGGACAAATATAGTCCAAATTCGAACCTGATCTATATCTGGTAGATATTATGAGAATGTGTAAAGTATGGACCAAATGGGTCACTCCCATCAAGAGTTATCGTGCGCACAATTTTTCAGAATATTTTTGAACATTTGTGGCGTAGGTACCTGAAGGAGTGGACCGATATGGCTTATCTACGAACTTAAACTAAGTTTGGAAACAATATTACGAAGGCCAAATTTTGGCCGGAATCGGCATATCCGTTCGAGAATTATATTGCGCTCCAACCACTACACACGGTGTCATAGGGTTTTTTGTAACTTTCATGCTATTTTCTCAGGAAGTATGGACTTGCCCCTAATGAAGCTTACAGCGTCGTATATAGGACAGCGAATACAACTTGCGTAAACAAAAATCAAAGCGATTCGAGACCAGGTCCTAAACTGAACTTTTCCGAAATTTTGTGTGGGAGGTACCCGAAGGAGTGGACCGATTGAGTCCATATTGGAACCTCATCTAAGTTTGGTAAAAGTTACACGATGTGTAAAGTATGGACCAAATCGGTTATTCCCTACAAGAGTTATCGTGCGCACAAGTCTTGCGAAAATTTTTGAACATTTGTGGGGGAGGTACCTGAAGGAGTGGACCTAAATGGCCCATCTTCGAACTTAAATCGAATCTGAACAAAATATTTCGATACCCAACATTTGAACCGAATCGATTGATCCGACGGACGGACATTGCTATATACACTTTGATACGACCAAAAATGTGCCGCATCGAAATAATGGTTTTAGACCCCAAGTATGTTTGTACGATATCCGTTTCAGACAATTTTGAGTCAAACGGATCAATCGATTCGGTTCAAATTTTGGGTAACGAAATATTTTGTCCAGATTTGATTCAGGTACCTCCCCCACAAAAGTTCAAAAATGTTCGGAAAAATTATCCGCACCATAACTCTTGAAGGGAGTAACCGAATTAGTCCATACTTTGCACATCGTGACATTTCTACCAGACATAGATGAGGTTCCAATATGGACCCTATTGGTCCACTCCTTCGGGTACCTCCCACACAAAATTTTGCTTAAGTGCAGTTTAAGGCCTGCTCTCGAATCGCTTTGATTTTTGTTGCGGCTACTTGTATTCACTACCCCCATTACGACGATATAATTTTGTTCAGAAGCAAGTCCATACTTCCTCAGAAATCAGCACGAAACTGCAAACAACCCATATAATACCATGTGTCGTAGTTGCAGCGCACGATAACTCTCGAACGGATCAACATATTTGGTTCAAATTTTGGGTCTTTCAATATTTTGTCCAAACTTAGTTTAAGTGCGAAGATAGACCATATCGGCCCACTTCTTCCGGTACCTCCCCCACAAAGGTTCAAAATTTTTCGCCAAGATTGTGGGCATGATAACTCTAGGAGGGAGTAACCGAATTGAGCCAAACTTTGCTATTGGTAATATTACTTTCAGGCATAGGTCGGGTTCTAATATGGACTACATCGGTCCACTCATTTGGGTACCTCCCACACAAAATTTGGAAAAAGTATAGTTGAACAACTCCTCTCTGATCTTATTAATTTGTTATGCAACAGGTTGCACTTGCGGCCCCTGTTACGACGTTGTAATTTTTTTCGTGGGCAAGTCCATACTTCCTGAGATAATGACCCATAGAGGTCCAGAAAATCCTACCTGCACCACCTAAACTGGCTAATGTGTAAAATAACCCTTTAAGAGAGGAATCGATTTAGCTCAAACTTTGTAAATCGTATTATTTCCTACAGATTTGTATTAGGTCCAAATATGTACTACATCGGATCACTCCTACGGGTACACCCTACCCAAAGTTTGGAAAAAATGCAGTTTAAGGACTCGTCTTGGATCATTCTGAATTTTGTTGCAACATGTAGTTTTTTGCGGCCATTTCCATCCTGGAAAATTTTCCCAACAGCTAAAAAACCTACAGAAGAATTGTGTTAACTTTTTTTCTTCGGGTACGTGGCTGAGGGTATATCTCTGTCGGCTCAGCTGACTGATACTTTCTTACTTGTTATTTGAAAAGACAGTCGGTGCATTGTCCCAATTTCAACTTCAATATCTAAAAAATGGTAAAACTTACGAAAATATCATAAAAGTCACTCTAGTAGTGATTTTTTATAGCTACAACATTTTCTCTTACCCTATTTCGATCTTACCTGCGAATTTTGGCCGCGAATTATTTAAAAATCCCTCCGGCGATATTTTTTGTTTTTCTCATCTATAAACGTTGTAGTTTCAGAATCCGCAAAAACTTCCCAGGTGTAAGCTCCTTTTATTTAAATTTTGTTCAGGTACACCGTGTATATATTCTTCACAATGATTATTTCAATGCATTACTAACGGAAAAACAAATTTAATATACCGTCAGTACTAAAATTGACAAAGTGCCAAGGTCACAGTTATAAACATTTTTCTAATTTTGAATTTTAAGTAGGTTTTCAATGTTTAAGTTTTCAGTTTTTATTGAAAAATTGTCTTCTGCTAGTCAGCTCCTTCTGACTATAGTACTTTATTACATGTTTTATTTATTTAAAAATATTATAATTTATTTGTTCCCAATACCAATGAATTAACATCGCCTGCTCATGTTGACAACTAATCAGACAAATTACATAAAAAAGTCTTTCATGTTTCATTAGCATCTACCTCTAATCTTGCCAATATTCCATTAGTCAAGTCAACAACAATTTGTGTCTATGGCACTCTTGCCTAGGAGGATTAGTCTGAAGATGCTTATCGCCAACATCATAGGTTCACCGTTAAAATTCAATAATAATGATATTTATATTTTCATCCCAAAACTTGAAAAGAATTTTATTTTTGTTTGCTCTAAAAATACACAACAAGTAATGACTTGGCAGGAATCATTTATTTGTTCTTAAGGAATCAAGAGAGATTATCTCTTGATTGGCAATAAAAGGTATTGAATGTTGTTGCTGTTAATGTTGTTTGGAAACTTTTAGGTTGTTTATTTTTGTTAACGACAATGAAAATAAACGGGAATTTGCCATTAATCAAATATGGTATGTGGGTGGTTTTTGAAACACCTGTCATAAGAATTCAATGCCATTTTACGTAAAGGAGGGTTTATGTTTATATTGTTAATTACTTATTTTTATGTCAAATCATTCGTATTTTTATTTATTTTTATTTTTATCAGTTACTTTCCAAAATCTATTCTCTAAATCGTCCACAAATATTAATGTCGTATTTGATGTCACCAATTATTCTATTTAAATTTGAGTGTTTTTTAAACTATTTCTGTGTTTTGTTTTATCTCTCAGGATTAACTACTTACACACCGTATTTGTCTTTTTATGGCCATATATCTCTTGTCTAAGTTCAACAAACAAATGTTGTGAACAATAAAAAGTTCACACACATTTATAAGAGAGAAGGCAATGGAGAAATAGGGAAAAACAAAAGAAATTGATAATTTAAAATCTAAACTTTATTTCTTGGGTAATTTATTGCCACTTTTCAGTAATGGCCAGCCACGGCATGTGCAGAGCTGTTATACTTAGGATACGAATGTGTTTTCTAAGATATTGATTTTGTCAAGGAATGAGGATAAGCCATCTCATGGGGTTATATTTGTCCTAAAGGGCACAGTTGGAAAGACACCAAACTAGCATTTAAAATATCACTAAAAATTAGTGCCGGTACTTTTTATATATAACAAGTAAGAAAAGTCTATAGTCGGACGGAGCCGACCATGGGATACCCTATACCACTATCCCTGGACAATCGCTCTCCACGGAACTTCTTTTCTTTTGGTTAAAATTTTGTTTTTGGTCTATTTCATCCCCTGAACATTTTACGATCATTACCAAAAACAAATCATTTCTATTCTGGCCCGAACCCAACCTCCTTAAAAAATTCGTTACAATCGGTCCATAATTGCGGGCTTAAGCTTGTTTACAATTTTTAATGGACGGACACCAAATTTTCGTTTCCATTATATATTAGGCAGTAGGCCCGTTATCTAGCAAAGACTTGATTGCAATTTACATCAGAGGAAAGGTCAGTAGTTTTTTCCATATGTAGGCTACTTTGCGAAATATATAAATACTCAAGGAATTAAAATATCGACCATAAATAAAATTGTTATATTTTTCATACAAAAGTAATGGTCCATTCCACCCGCTAAAGAATATCAGATCATCATTCAAAATTGTAGGCATCTTTTTCGACCTATGCTCTTACCCGGTGCAAAATTTCGTGACTATTGATGTATAATTGCGACTTCTAGCGAGTTTATTATTACACTGCAAACAAATAATGGAATATATTAGGCTGTAACTCTGTTATCTGAACGTGCACACCAACATAATTGGCATCAATTGAAAGGTCAAGCGTTCCACTTTCAAGTATATCTCACTTGTCCGGAATGTCACTTCCAGGAATTAAGATATAAGCTGTATATTAAAAATTTTCACAATTTTGACACAAAAGTTTTGGTCCATTTAACCCTCTAAATATTATCCGATCGCCATCTCAAATTGCAAGCTTCTCCTTTGTGATATACTCTTAATTGTTCCACAAACATCCCATAAGGGACAAGGGAGACTTCTCTCATATCAATGAGTGCACCCCGATTCATTTTAGCTCAATGATATGGGACCTACAGTTTATTGCCGAGTCCGAACGGCGTGTCTGAGACACCACTTTTGTAGAGAAGTTTTACATGGCTGAAATACTCAGGAAATGTCGCCAACATTACTGAGGGGTATTTTGCCACCGTTGAAAAGTGTTTTGATGTTGCCTGGACGGGGAATCGAACCCACGCCCTTATGTGTGCAAGGCGGATGTGCATACCATTGCACCACTGTGGCACCCTGTGATATACTCTTACCTTATTTAAAATTACGCGTTGATCGGACTATTATTGAGACCTACAGAGCCGCTAGAAAATTGGATAAATATTATGTTTTGGTCCATTTCACCCGCTAAATATTTCACGATCATCACCAATAAGAATAGGGATCTATTCTGATCTGAACCCGACCTCCATACAAAATTTCGTGACGATCGGTCCATAATTGCGGCCTGGAGCGTGTTTACAATTTATAATGGACAGACGGTGTTACATGAATTTTTACCAAAACGAACTTATAATACCCTTTTCCACATTGTGGTATAGGGTATAAAAAGCAATTGCTGAATACAATCTCTACCTGTCCCGATTACAGACAAGCATAATGGCAACGAGTGTTGCGCTGCTACTAAAGACAAGAACGCAGCACACAAGGATACCTTTCAATCAGTAAAAACACGTAGTACGCTGGAGCGTTATCGGTCGAAAAGAATATGTGAGAAACGGATTTTCCGCAGAAAAAAGAGAGAAATGGAAAGCGCGAAAGTATTTTGGGAGTCATTCCTGTCTATAGGATTATATCAGGGCTTGCCCACGAAAAACATCATATCGCTGTAAACAGGGCTACTGGGAGTACCTTCGGTAAATCCTTTGGATTCTCGCACAAACCCTTAACCACAATTAAACAAAAATGTTTACCATTTGTGTGGGTGAAACCCTAGGGAATGGGCCGATAGAGCCCACTTTTGAACCTAAACTAAGTTTGGACATAATATTTCGAGATTCACAGTTTGGACCAAATCGATTGCTCCGTTTATAAGATATTGTGCTTACCATCTTAGCGACTATTTTCGAACTTTTGTGGGGAAAGTACCAGAAGGAGTGGACCTATAAGCACCATCTTCAATTTCATCTAATATTCGAAGAAATATTACGATTTGCAAAGATTGGACAAACGCAGTATTCGGTTGGGGGTTGTCGTGCGCACCAGCCACACACATGCTGGTCATAGGGATTTTTTACAGTTTCTAGATCATTTTCTCAAGAAGTAGGAATAGCCACTTAAAAAACTTGTACTACATCGTAATAGGGACCTTGAGTGCAACATGTTGCAAGAAAAATCAAAACGATTCGAGAGGAGGTCCTAACTGCACTTTTCCGAAAATTTGTGTGGGAGGTATCCGAAGGAGTGGACCGATAGGGTTCATGTTGGAACATGATCTATGTCTGGTAGAAATATTACGATGTGCAAAGTATGGACCTTTAAGAGTTATATTCGCACAATTTTTCCGAACATTTTCGAACTTTTGTGGGTGCGGTACCCAAATTAGTGGACCGATAAGGCCCATCCTAGAACTCGAATCAACTGTGGGAAAAATATTAGGATAGACAAATTTTGGATCGAATCGGTTTAACCGTACGAGAGTTACCGCGCGCTCGATCCCCAAAAAAATGGTGTCAAAGCGGGTTTTTACAGCTTTTAGACCATTTTGTCAGGAAGTATAAACTTGACCCTGAAAAAACTTGCACCGTCGTAATGGGCGCAGCGATTACAAGTCGCTATAACAGAAATCAAAGCGATTCGAGAGCAGGTCCTAAACTGAACTTTTCCGAAATGCTGTGTGAGAGTTACCCGAAGGAGTGTACCGATAGAATCCATATTGGACTATCAGCTATGTCTGTTAGAAATTTCACGATGTGTGAAGCATGGAGCAAATCGGTTACTACCTTTAAGAGTTATCGTGCGCACAAATTTTCCAAATATTTTCGAACTTTTGTGGGGGAGGTACCGGAAGGAGTGCACCGATATAACCCATCTTCAATCGTAAACTAAGCTTAAACAAAATATTGCGAAAGTTAAATTATGGACCAAATCGGTTCATCCGTTCGAGAGTTATCGTGCGCACCAGCCAGCCAGCCAGACAGACGGACGGACATTGCTAAATCGACTCCAAATTGTCTGAAACACATTTCGTCCAAACATACTTGTTATCTAAAACCATTATTTCGATGAGGCACATTTTGCCCGTATGAAAGTGTATATATACCCTCGTTAGCATAAATGCTGAGGGTAAAATAATTATACCCTACACCACTATGTGGGGAGGGTATTATAAGTTGGTTTTGGCCAAAAAGTTTGTAACGCATCGAAATAATGGTCGTAGACCCATACTTATATATACCAAAATGAATGTCTCGAGCTGAGTCGATCTGGCTATGTGTGTCCGTCCGTCCGTCCGTCTGTCCGTCTGTCCATCTAAACCTTGTAATCACGCTACAGGTCGCAATTTTGGTCGGATCGTCACCAAATTTTGGGTGTTGATGAGGGTCCAGGAGGGGAAGAAGCCTATTGATTTTGGTGAAGGTCGGATAATATTCAGGGGTAGGAAAGTGCAAAAAACTTATTTGGGGAAAAAGTCAACGTTTTATTTCAAAGCGAATATCTCCGTATCTATAAGGGGTATATCAAAGGCAAAACCTGCTGATGAAAGCAGAAAATATCACCTTTACAACGATGTACTGTAGGTTGCCGTAGGTGATCAAACAACGAAGATATCGCAATAGTCGCTAATAGAACCCAACTTTTCATTTATTCGATTTTAATTCTAATGACGAATAACACAGCTTTTGTTGGGGACTTTCCAAAAACAAAGCCTGGCTATGAAAGTAGAAAATCTTGTCTTTACAATGATTCAAAGTAGGTTAGCGTAGGTGGCCAAATAACGGAGACATCACAATAGTCGGTAATACATCCCATTTTTCCACTTTTAAAGAAATCACGCTACAGGTCGTAATATTGATCGGATCGTCACCAAATTTTGGGAGTGGATGTCACGGAGGGGAAGAAGGCTATTTATTTTAGTGATGGTCGGATAATATTTAGGGGTTGGAATGGGCAAAAAACTTATTTGGAGAAAAAGTCAACGTTTTATTTCAAAGCCAATATCTCCGCTTCTATAAGGGCCATATCAAAAGCAAAACCTGCTAATGAAATTAGTAAATATCGCTTTTGCAACGATGTAAAGTAGGTTGTCGTAGGTGGTCAAATAACGAAGATATCGCAATAGCCGCTAATAGAACACAACTTTTCATTTTTGCGATTTTAATTATAATGACGAATATGAAAGCTTTGGTTGGGGACCTTCCAAAAACAAAGTCTGACGATGAAAGTAGAAAACCCCATCTTTACAGTGATGCAAATTAGGTTGGCGTAGGTGGCCAAATAACGTAGATATCGCAATAGTCGTTAATACATCCCTTTTTTCCATTTTTTTGTAATCACGCTACAGGTCGCAATTTTGATCGGATCGTCACGAAACTTTGGGGGTTAATGGGAGTCCTACAGAGGAAGAAGCCTATTGATTATGGTGATGGTCGGATAATATTCAGGGGTCGGAATGGGCAAAACAACATTTATTTTTTGCGATTTTAATAATAATGATGAATAGCACATTCAGGGGTCGGAATGTGATGGTTGATGGTTGGCGTACATTCCACTTTTCCATTTTTTTATTTGAGTTATTCAGACGATGCACTTAAATGCGTTTCAATAAAATTGACCTGTATTAATGAAGACATTCAGAACAAAGGCGCTAAGCAATCCCAATTTTAATATTTTGAATTTTACCAGTCAAAAGCTTATGCACAGGGGAAGTGGTGTAGGGTATCACAAAGTCGGCCCCGATCCGACTATAGCCTTGGCTCACTTGTTTTATTTGAGTTATTCAGACGATGCACTTAAATGCGTTTCAATAAAATTGACCTGTATTAATGAAGACATTCAGAACAAAGGCGCTAAGCTATCCCAATTTTAATATTTTGAATTTTACCAGTCAAAAGATTATGCACAGGGGAAGTGGTGTAGGGTATCACATAGTCGGCCCCGATCCGACTATAGCCTTGGCTCACTTGTTTTGGTCTATATTGTAAATCCTGGAGAGCATATGCCGACAAAGTAGCCTACATGTGGAAAAAGAACTACTGACCTTTCACCTGATGCAAATTGCAATAATGTGTGTGCTCGATAACGGGCCTACTGCCTAATATATAATGGGTTTTGTGTAGAGAACAAAAATGTCCTCCCATGATACAAATTGACTCTATCATGACTGAGAAATTCTCAGTTTTTACATTATTGTATATAACGTGGAGCCCTAGCGTATTAATTGTCCAATTGCATTTGTTTAAGTTAGAAACTCTCTATTGGTATTTTCACTACAAATCTCCAGGGAGCTTTTGTTCGCCTAGTTCGGATCGCAGAGAGGCCTCCCTTCCTTAAGTGTTCTCTACAAACCCTCTGAGAAACTATGTTCGCTTACGGCGGACCGTAGGGTGATATTTCCAATCATTGCCCTACAAATCTTCTCAGAGACTATGTTCGCTCAGTGCGGATCGTAGAGAGTACTCTCTTGGTAGTGGAATTTCTCTGCAATTTCTCCTTGGAACTGTATTCGCTCAGTTCGGATCGTAGTGAGAACTTTCCAATAAGCAGTGATTGCCTCAGCCTTGATTCACTTTCGGTTTTCATACACAAAACACTTATAAGTCATCTCTTCACCTGTACAGACGTATGTACATTTTTATAAGTCGGTTTCTCACCTAAACATCCTTGTTTATACACGCGAATTGTAACGCGTCTCACCCACACCAGGTAAAGTCATCAGCACTTTTCGCCTAAATAAATCACCTACACACTATTATTATACCAACTAAAAACCTTTGTGTTTTATTTTCCTCTCCTCTTTTATTTATCGGTAACACTCGGGTTTGTATCACCATTGCTCATCTCCACAAACTACAACTATTCTCTGCGGCCTTTCTGAGCTATCACCTAAACAGCATTTTTTATGCTTTCATTGCAGCATGTGACGCTTTGCCACCTTTGTGTCGCTAAGGTTAAAGTTTTTTTTTAAATATTTATTTAGGAGCAGGTGATGGAACCAACCCACACCCTCTTTGCGTATAATTGAATATGATTAATTTTGGGATTTATAATTTAGTTTCCATGTAAATTGTTTGGATCTCTATTCATTATTGGTTATTTTTACCGATATAAAATATATTTTTGATTTTACAAAAGCAAAAATCGCCTGCATTGTCAAGTATATGTTTGGTACAAGTGCACAATTTTCGGCGATAGATCGATACATAGCATTTGTAGTGTTGGATAAATTGGAGCGGTGTCCGTCGGTAGACAATTTCACGGTCAAATATCAGAGATATGCCAAATTGCATTGTAACTGGGAATATTCGTAAGGGCTTATATATTTAGTTATATTAGGTGTATACCAAAGAGGATACTGAAATTTAAAGGAAATTTAAAGATGTAACAGAAGGGGCTAAACAATTGCGATTTTTCAATTTCAGAATATTTATTAGAAAAGTATAATATATATGTATGATTGTTCCACAATCATCGAAGGAGGGACAAGGGAGACTTCTCTCATATCAATGAGTGGTCCGCGATCCGTATTGGCTATCACCGAATCTGACACCTCTTGAAGCGAAGTTTTACATGTCGCCAACATTACTGAGAGGTATTTTGTCACCGTTGAAATTTTGAATTTACCTGGACGGGGAATCGAACCCACGACCCTCAACGACCTTATTTAAGCTTGATGCGATAAGGTGACAGAATTCACAAAGTTATTTCTTACAATTACAATAAGTTTATTACTTCCGCAAAGGAATTTTGATTTGCCAAAAGCTAATTCCGAGGGGTAGAGGTGTAGGGTATCACATGGTCGGCCGCGTACGACTATAGCATTTGCTTACTTGTTATATAGTAAGTAGGAAGCCATAAATTAACAATGTTTTTTAATATAATGAATAGCATTTTTATAAGATTCTTTCTTATAATCAGAATTGAAACCGGCATAACTTTTGCGTGCAATAACCAAAATTAGTATCTCGAACAGATTTGAAATTGAATTTTTTCTCAATCCATGTACCAAAAATCTTTCATGTAGCTTCAAAAAAAAAAAATGAATTTTTTTTTTAATGGAATATTAAAAAAAATGAATTTTCCTCATATACCATATTTAGCCAAAAGGCTGAGGGTAGAACAACGCTGTAAGAGATTTGTTGCAATGTTACATCGGCACAAAGATCATTTGGGCATCTATCTTCTGAAAATGTATAAAATTTCTTATCGACAAATGTATATTTGAACACCTTGCTTCATAATATCCCTGAATAACTTTCTCAAAACTTCTCGATATCTTGCCTTGCCATTGTTATTACCTTTCTTTGTCATTATTTTATAATGAATTCTTGCTTTCTGTAATTTACAAGAAATTCATCTTAAAGTTTTAATGAACTAAATTCTCCCCAGATGCATTTCCCAAAACAAAAACCACTCTTTACAAAACAATTGATTAAAGTATACTTCCTTTCAACAGAAACGCTGTTAAGTCAAATCTATGGAAGGCAATATTACCACCCCCTGTGCCTGGAGGTAGTGTCTGCCAAACAATATGAATTAACATTCTAAATGAAACTCCTCAACTAGAAACCAAAAGATAAACAACGTCTCTTTCTCTTAGTGAGTATGTGTTCTTTGGCAAGGGTAAACAAAGCTCCCAGTGCACTTTACAACTACTACTTGTAACTTGCAATGAAATTTTTGCATAAGAAACAATATAATGGTAACAACACAATGATTTTTGCTACACAATGCAATGTTACAAACTAGTGTTTACATGTAACGTTCTATAGAATGATGCAAACACACATTTATACTATGTCCAATGTATGTATGTATATATAGGCTGGGGTTTGGTGATGACAAGGCATTACAAGTTCTAGCATACATACATATGATATATGTATACGAGCCCTAACCACTATTAATTCGTACATCAGATATTTTTTCACTGTGTAACATGAAACTTAATTAACATCAAATATATGTCTAAAGAGAATAGATTTTCATATATTTTTGTAGGATTCATTTTTCAGCCACAATAATGAACTGGTAAACTTTTTTCCATCGATTGGAAAATAATTGTGGCCTGTAGAGCGATTTCGGAAAATTCGTTTTTGGTCCCAATACAAAGTTCTATGAAAAATAAAGAGCGGCCAGAGAGCACGGGTTATCGTTAACCGATCGTCATAAATTTTTGTAGAGATCATTTTTTAGCCACAATAATGAACTGCTAAAGTTTTTTCATCGATTAGACCATAATTACGGCCTTTAGAGAATTTTCGTGAAAATGCACCTTTGACCCCATACAAATTACTATGGAAACAAAGTTCGCTCGGTAGATACGGGTTAACGTTAACCAATTCCCGTAAAATTTCACATATAAGGTTTCTGGATCAAATCGAAACAAATGTAGGTGGTAGGAGCTCCAAAATAAAAGTATTTTGTTTTTTACGGGTCGCCCTAACATACATACTTTAATAACACATTGTTGAAATATGCTCTGTGTACGAATTAATAGTGGTTAGGGCTCGTATACTGGTACCCATGATAATGCTTCTCTTTAACATTTATTTATTGTCTTTAAAAGGGCAAGAGGTTCACCACTATTCTTACATCATTCTTACACCGTTGCTGTTGGTTGAGTCACTCACTGTCATTTGTTCTTGTTGGTGACAATAACAAAAGACACTATTTAAGTTTACTTTTGCCAACAATTGTTGCTACTTTGTGGCCGCACTGATTCTTGCCACTCAAACAATACTGAATTGTTTATGAAGTGCAATCACATACACACTACAAGCCAGTCCCAACGACAAGCTGTGTTAAGTGTGAACGGAACACATTTCCTTTGGAGAATTTTTGAAAACAAGAATTTTGATGGGAAACTTGTTAAAGTTAATGAATGGCAGTGCAGCAGCAGCAAGAAGGCGACCATTTAAATGGGTTTTGTAAATTGGGGTTTGGAAACAAAAAATTAATTACATTGAAGAAGTAGTTTGGAAAAAGATGTACTAAGTTTTTGAAAATATAATTAAAACCAGGAAATTAAAAGCACGTACATAAATGTCAATGAGTGATATGAAGATACGATAGAAACATGGGTTTGCGATTTTTTTCCAAAAGTGGGTTATGAATCGGTGTAATATGAATCTCATGAACTGATTGGGAGTTTGAGTTTATTGAAATGATAATATTGGACTTTACCAGAAAGTCTCAACCAGGACCTTTGTTTAGTATCAATAAAATCCTTTAACATTATCCGACTAGTCAACGAAAAGGTAGATCAAACTTTATAAGGACCTAGCAGTAGAATATGATTATCCTATACCATTCTTATGCCAAATTGGAAAATCATCAAAGTCTGTACTCTACATACATATCTGTAAACAAAGCCACTACTCAAGCAGAACTTCGCTATACAACAAACACATTTGAATGTGCGTGGAATAATCGTTGGTGTTATACGAAGGCTTTCGTGCGATTTCGATATAATTTGGCGAATATACTTCTACACCAAATTCCGTCACATTTTCCAAATCTCATCAAAATCAAATAATGTCAAATGTAAAAAACCCACAAAATATGTGAAAATATATAACCAGTGGCAATAAGTGGGTTAATATTAAAGAAAACATCATTCAACAGGCATGATTTCAGTTAACTTTTCCATTAAGCTGGGATCATACTATCAGTTTTCCCAATGTTTCGTTTGTTAGGTTTCTCCACGTGCATATAAAGGGTTTTCCCAACTAGAACGCAATTTTTAAATTTGGCTCCATTCGTAGTCATTGTTTGATATTTGAATAATTGTTATTGTTTGCTAGAAGAAGGTACAAGGTTATTAAAAATGGAGCGCTACACGAATGAACAAGGCATTCTCATTGGTATTGGAGAGACAACATGAAAATGCTGATTTTGCCGATCTTCAGTGACGAGGCCCATTTCCATCTTGATGGCTTCATTAATAGGCAGAATTGTGCATTTGGGGTGAGGAAAATCCACGAGTGATCCACGAGAAGCAAATGCATCCTGAACGTGTCACTGTGTGGTGTGGTTTATGGGCTGGAAGAATCATTGGACCTTTTTTATGAAAATGAGGCAGGTCTAGCACAAACAGTCAATGGTGTTCGGTATCGTGAAATGATAACCAGTTTTTTCTTGCACAGAATTAAAGAAATGAATGTGAAGAGCATGTGGTTTCAACAAGACGGCGCCACATGTCATACAGCCAGAGAAACAATTCAATTGTTGCATCAGTCATTTCCCGCACGTGTTATTTCGCGTTTTGGAGACAAGAAGATCTTTGGGGTTTTTTGAAGTCGATGGTTTACGAGGATATGCCGACGACTATTGAAGCCTTGAAAGATGAATTTGGATGTTGCATTAATGAAATACCGCAGCATTTATGCAAAACGCTCATTGAAAATTTCTTTAAAAGATCACGTGTGTGCCAACAAAGCCACGGCGGCCATCTGCACGATATCTTGTTCCATACATAAACTCATTCTGTCTACTTTACAATCTAATAAAGTTTCACATTTTTATATATTCAGCATTTATGCTAACGAGGGTATATAAACTTTCATACGGGCAAAATGTACCTCATCGAAATAATGGTTTTAGAACCCAAGTATGTTTGGACGAAACGTGTTTCAGACAATTTGCACGAAAACTCTCGAACGGATCAGCCGATTCGGTCCAAAATTTGGCTTTCGTAATATTTTGTCGAAACTTAGTTTAAGTTCGAAGTTCGGGGTACATCGGTAAACTCCTTCAGGTACCTCCCCCACAAAAGTTCGAAAATTATGTTCCAATATGGACTCAATCGGTCCACTCTCGAATCGGTTTGATTTTGGTTGTAACAACTTGTATTCTCTGGCCCCCATCCGACGGTACAAATTTCATGAGGGGCAAGTCCATACTTCCTGAGAAAATAGCCCGAAAGATGCAAAAACCCACAATGACACCGTGGCAATATTACTCTCGAAAGGATCTACCGATTCGGTCCAAAATGGATCCTTCGTAATATTTTGTGCAAACTTAATTTTAGTTTGAAGATAAGCCATATCGGTCCACACCCTCAGGTACCTCCCCCACACAAGTTCAAAAATTTTCGGAAAATTTGTGCGCATCCATGCTTTACACATCCTAATATATCAGGTTCGAATATGGACTATATTTGTCCACTCCTTCCACTTCAGTTTAGGACCTGTTCGCGAATCTCTTTGATTTTCTTGTACCAACTTGTATTCACTTCCCCGCTTACGACGGTACATGTCTCATTAGGGGCAAGTCCATACTTCCTGAGAAAATAGCATGAAAGGTGCAAACAAACCCCTATGACACCGTGTGTAGTGGTTGCAGTGCAAGACAATTCTCGAACGGATCAGCCGCTTTGGTCCAAAATTTGGCCTTCGTAATATTTTTTCCAAACATAGTTTAAGTTCGAACATAAGCCATATCGGTCCACTCCTTCAGCTACCTCACCCACAAAAGTTCAAAAATGTTCGGAAAAATTGTTCGCAGGATAACTCTTGAAGAGAATTACCGATTTGGTCCACACTTTACACATCCTAATAAATCTACCAGATATAGATTAGGTTCGAATATGGACTATGTTTGTCCACTTCATCGGGTACTTATCACACAAAATTACGGATAAGTTCACTTTAAAACCTGCTCTCGAATAACATTGATTTTTATACCCTCAGCACTTATGCTAACGAGGGTATATACATTTTCATACGGGCAAAATGTGCCTCATCGAAATAATGGTTTCAGACTCCAAGTATGTTTGGACGAAAAATGTGTTTCACACAATTTGGAGTCGATTCAGCAATGTCCGTCCGTCTGTCTGTCTGGCCGGCTGGTGCACACGATAACTCTCGAACGGATGAACCGAACAAATCCAAAATTAGGATTTCGTAATATTTTGTCCAAATTTAGTTTAAGTTCGAAGATGGGAAATATCGGTCCTGTTCGGAAAATTTGTGCGCACGATAACTCTTGAATGGATTAACCTATATTGTCTATACATTGCACGTCGTGAAATTTCTGTCAGGCTTAGATGAGGCTCCAATATGGACTCAATCGATCCACTCCTTTGGGTACCTCCTTAAGTTCCTCCTCCCCAACATTTGTGAACTTTAACCCTAATCCACATTTTTGTCGGCAAGTTCAAATGCCCAAAAAGGGCCACAAAATTCTGAAAAGACCCTAAATACATCCGATCTGTCCGCAGATGAAAGTTTAAATTCACATAGGCTGAGGGTATATCTCTGTCAGCAAAGCCGACCGATACTTTTTTACTTGTTAAATATCTGTATTTTATTTAAAATTTAAAAATTGCGTTCTAGTTGGAACATCCTTTATTATATCTAAACAAATATTTGTTTGCAGGACCCAAACATATGTATGTTTGCTGCAAAATATGTTTGGGCCATATGTTAGAGAGGCTTTTTTTCATCTGTGTATACATTGAAGAAGATATGTGTAACTATGTGTTTAAATTTAACATCAAATTCTTTTAATTTGCGTTTTTAACACATGTATTCTCGTTCCCCTTACAATTGCTTCAATTGTTACTGCCAACGATGTCCATCCAAAAGAAAAGGACGAAAAAACCATATAATTTCCTGTAATTCTAAATAACATTGAAATTCAATTTGTGTGCAATGTTCTCTTCTTCAGTATCGCCAACAAATTTCAAATTAATTTAAAATGAACAGATAAAATCATGATAAGAAAACTGGCAACGGCAAGAATGAAAAATAAAGTATTGCATTATATCTCATTTCAGAATCCCGGTTTAGAAGGGAAAATGGTTTTTACTATCTACTCTTGCTTTTTTTCTCATCTTAACCCATCTAACCTGTTTTCCACTAATTTTAACCATAATACTTGAAATAATGACCTTTTTAAGTGATAGTAAATTATATTTAAACTGGTCACCTTTAAATGATTCTCTTTACTATCCCACTGGGCGAATTTAATAAATTCAAACCAAATATATAAGGTTAACCCAAAATCCTCCACTTTCATTTTTACATTATAAAACCTTTTAACATCTGCTAACCGCCACCAAAGTATTAAATGCTTGATATGCTTTTAAATGACTTCACCATTATGCTGAATACTTAGTGAAGCTACATACAATATCCATACACATACATACATATGTATATGCAATGAAAGAAAAACCTCAAACATTAAAATGAAGTAGAAGCACAAAAAAAGAAATCCCATGATAAACCCATAGTTTAATATCAAATGGCAGAAGTGGATAAAACAGCAATCCCAATCTTCCCATTTCAAGCAATGTACGTGTGATGCAAAGAAACATTTAAAGAAGAAAGAAAGGTAACGTTGAAGAACAGCAGCTTCGTGTTCCTCTTGATACAATTAGTTGAATGGTTGCTACATGTTAACTGGTGGTAATATTAGAGCTGCAAGTCGTTATGAGGGAATGTAAAAACGATGGTATGATTACGGAAGAAGAAATAGACCAAGTGATTGGAATTGAGAGAAATATCAGATAGAACTGGCAAACTATTGACAATCGGATTATGATTTTTATCACTGCAATAAAGCTTTGTTTATATCGGACACCGAAGCAAAAATATTTTAAATAATTCCTGACATATAACCCAAAGAACTTGTTAAGGTGGCCGACGTATCCTTTTTTGCCCCAGCAATCAAAATGATAGTCGAACTATCGATAGTTTGCCAGCTCTAATATGAGACCACAGATGGCAGGATAAATTCAATGTTTGTATTCACTTAGGTTTTCACCATAGGGGCGGAATTGCCTAGAATTTTCTCCTTTGCCAAATCAGCATGTCAACATCGCCGAGATTTGGAAAGGATACAGTTTTAAGGCCACTCCTGATTATTTCACTTCAGTATTACTTTAATAAGAGTCATTATGCTGCTTGCTATGACAGAATGCATCCAAGTTTGACTGCATCACCATCGCCGAAATTCAAGACATCTCTTTGCCAGATACACATCCTCAAAATGTCAACATGAAGGATATGAAATGGCAGAAATTCTCCGAGCAGATTCGGTTTTAGTAGCCTTATTTTTTTATTGAGATAGGAGTTATGTTGCTGCAGCAGCGCCATGTCTTCTTCAAACCTCTCATTAATATCTTCCTCGAACTCTTGGATCTACTCATTTCACCACATTGACCAAAAATTATGAAATTAAAAAATGTTGTGTAGCGTTACATAAAGCTATTTTAAGGGTTTTTTAGTTGATTTTATATGAAACATTGACACAAAGTATATAATTTCAATAGAGGGAGTTTACAATATTTTAGATATAACTTTGAAATTTGGAACAGAGTATAATCAATTAGTCTTTGGATGTTTAGAATTGAAATGAACCATATCAGAACGCGTTCAGCATAGAACCCATACAAACATTTGGCCTGGTATTTTGAAGTTTTTAACCAAATTCTCCAACAGAAATGACGCAATAACTAAAAAATCTTTCAAATGTATCCCAGAAGTTTTATCCACAGTAGCTCTTATTTGGCATTTTCGATTCTATTTCAAAGATTTTCAGTATATCTTCTTCTTCTTTGAAGTACATATCCATATATCACACATTAACTTCAGTCCCATTAAAAAAGTTTTGTCTTATTTTTGCCTTATTAAGTTATCAATTGCGAGGACTGATTCTGATAAGAAGATATATTTAAAACCCCTATTAATGTTATTTGTATACCAATAATTAATTGAAATAAATAACTCCACACAGAAAAAAGACACCACGAAAATTTTGATTAAAAGCTTCATCACCATATTTTTGTTGAATGTTGAAAAAATATTTCAAATATATTGGGACAATATTTATCAAACATGAAAATGTTAACAAAAAGCGACCGATAAACAAGTTCAAACAAATAATTCATTGAAATTTGTTTAAGTTTTTTAACCAATATTTGTTGTTATAATGGTTTTCAACGTTTGTCACATGTTCTCGCTCTCAAGAGCGAGAAAAATAACTTTTTATGGCACAGAGAGATTTTCTGCTACAACAATGTGATGTGTTTGTGTGTGTCGTTGCTGTGTTTGTGTGGGGTTTAGTTTATCTATCTCTTGTATGTACCCTGTAGGAAGCATGGGGACATGTCAACACTTCCCTGCCAGCATTTGGAAGTGCGTTTCTCACTCCCTCGCCTAGGAAGTCACTCCGGAGACACGCCAAGGAAGATCGTTGGTATATTACACAAACAATTTGTATAGCCTTATTGTGATTACTTTTTATCGCGTATGCCGACACTTTGGAGTGACTTCTGAGTGACTTCCATGGCGATTGTTTACATTTATTTAATGATTCAACACATTTGAACTAATGTGGGACATTTTTCTATCTGATGATTATATGAAACGGTGGTGCAGTGATAAGCATACTCGCTTTGCACTCTGAAGGTCCGGGTTCGCTTCCCAAGTCTGGCAACAAAACATCACATTTTTAAAATAACAAAATTAATGTAGGCGGAAATTCAAAATAATAATTTCTCTAAAAGAGCGTACTTCAAAAAAAAAATAATAATAAATAACAAATAAATTAAAAAAGTATAATAAAAATAAATAGAAAAAAAAATAAAAAATATATTTTTTTTTAATTCCAAGAACTATCGCGGAAATGATCTTCCAGAAGTGTCGCTGGAGTGACTTCCAAGACGTCACGCCGGCGTGGTTCATTTCTTCACAACGGAGGTCACTTCAGGGTGACTTCCGCGACTATCGCCGCGACTGTTTTCATCGCCCTGGGCGACACGCCTAAGTCACTTCCGAGATAGTTTTTGCTTGCAGGGTTTGTCTACTATTATGGTGACAAAGTCAACACTTTGTCAACATGTTGTCAACTATTGATACTTTTATCGTAATAAGAAGAATCATTGATTATTTTAACAGCTGATAGCCCAACGATTGTTTGGTGTAAAATAATTTTGGCGCTTCCTGAAAAAAGTGTTTTTGTGAAAAATCAATAAAATATCGTGAATTTAACGTGTGATTCGGCTTTAATAACAAGTATGACCAAAAGAAATTATAAAAGACAAGTGAAAAAATGGACAATTATGAAAATACAAATTCTGAGGCGGCTGACAACATGTGTGGTGAAACTTCGACAATTAGACATTTTGTGGAATCTTTAGAAAAGATTGTGGAGCCTGGCGAATATAATGTCCGTCTTGCTGGAAATGCTGAACCCAATATATATATTTGAACACGACATAATAATGAAGTATAATGTCCCACTGTTTATACAGCTGTAATAGGTAAGCAAATTTAAAGACATTTTGTTTTTATATATGTTTATTCTTTTCAATTCCTAGATGTTATATCAACATTCAGCGAATCGTATGATAAAAGGTTAAGTGCAGCAGAAGAAGAAAATATTTTGAGCAGACAAGTCGCACCAAGTCTTATGGCCAAGAAAATAAAAGGCGATGATATTTCTGACAATGAAAATGACTTTATTATTTAAATATTCAAATGTTTAGCCAGCCTCGAAAACATTGCCTTTATTTTGAACTTATGTGGAATCTTTTTAGCATTTTCAATAATATGTATTTTTTCTTTAATAAAATATACTATTAAACAAAAGTGTAGATCATCGTCTTATTAAACGTACCATATAGCTTTTTAATCTATAACAAGTAAAAAAGCGTTAAGTTCGGCCGGGCCGAACTTTTCATACCCTCCACCATAAACTATTCTGAACTAAAATGGAATAATTAGTTTTCATTCCTGTCCCCAACTTTAAGTGGGTACGTTAAAAAGTGTTTCATTCGGGAGGGGCTTTTTTATGGTGCCTATATCTAACTATGTATGTTGACAATTTTTGGTGCGCGAGAAATTGGGAGGTATCGTTATATAGGGGTTATAATAAAACATGAACGTATGTTGACAGTTTTCGATGGGAGCCTTTAATGTCAAATAACTCCTAATTCGGTTAAAAATTTTAGCTAGAATCCTCAAAATACCGAAAATCGGTACATAACGTGGGAACTTCAAATGTCATTAACAGCTAGTTTGGAGGTATGTGGGCTATACGAAAATATGAACTTAAATGAACTCTTTTTGTTGCAGAATTTTTGTTGGCTTTTAAATTTCAAATTACAGAAAGTTCGTCCAAAAAATAAAGCTAAGGTACGGAAAATCGGGAGGTTTGTTTTGGGGCTATACCAAAACATGAACCTACGTGGGTAAAACATTTTAAGTAAAATCCTCAAAGCACCGAAAATCGGGAAGTATCGTTATATTGGGGCTATGTTGAAAATTGTTGATGCAGATGTGTGGTGACCACTACAACCTTCAAATGTCAAATTACAGTTAGTTCGATTGAAAATTGTAGCTAAAATTGCCAAAACTCGGACCTACGTTTACAATTATTTCGAATATAAGTTTTTTGGTCACTAAGAACCCTAAATATCAAATTATAGCTAATTCGGTCTAGAAATGTGAATTTAAACGTCAAAATACCTGAAATCGTGCGGTAGCGTTATATGGGGGCTATTCCAAAACATGGACCTATGTCCACTAGTTATATAAGTTTATTGACATTTAAGAACCCTAAATGTCAAATTATAGCTACATCGGTCTGAAAATGTAGCTAAAAATCTCAAAATACCGAAAATCAGGAGATACCGTTATATGGAGCTATACCAAAAAATGTACATATGTTCATAATTTTTTCGAATATAATTTGTTTGGTCACTAAGAACCCTAAATATCAAATTATAGCTAATTCGGTCTAGAAATGCGACATAAATCGTCAAAATACCTGAAATCGGGTGGTAACGTTATATAGGGGCTATTCCAAAACATTGATCTACGTCACTACTTTTGTTATATAAGTTTATGACACTTATGAACCCTGAATGTCAATTTATAGCTAAATCGGTCTGAAATTTAGCTAAAAACGTCAAAATACCGTAAATCGGGGTTACCGTTATAAAGGGGCTATACCAAAACGTGGACCTATGTCCACAACTTTTGTTATATAACTTTATTGACACCTAAGAACCCTAAATGTCATATAATAGATAAATCGGTCTGAAAATGTAGCTAAAAACGTCAAAATACCGTAAATCGGGTGGTACCGTTATATGGGGGCTATACCAAAACATGGACCTATGTCCACAACTTTTGTTACATAAGTTTATTGACACTTAAGAACCCTAAATGTCCAAATTATAGCTACAACGATCTGAAAATGTAGCTAAAAACTTCAAAATACCGTAAATCGAGGGGTACCGTTATATGGGGGCTATACCAAAACGTGGACCTATGTCCACAACTTCTGTTATATAGGTTTATTGACACTTAAGAACCCCTAATGTCAAATTATAGCTAAATCGGTCTGAAAATGTAGCTAAAAACGGCAAAATACCGTAAATCGGGGGGTACCGTTATATGGGGGCTATACCAAAACGTGGACCTATGTCGACAACTTTTGTTATATAAGTTTACTGACCTTTAGAACCCTAAATGTCACATTATAGCTACATCGGTCTGAAAATGTTAGCTAAAAACGTCAAAATACCGTAAATCGGGGGGTACCATTATATGGGGGCTATACCAAAACGTGGACCTATGTCCACAACTTTTGCTATATAAGTTTATTGACACTTAAGAACCCTAAATGTCAAATTATAGCTAAATCGGTCTGAAAATGTAGCTAAAAACGGCAAAATACCGTAATCGAGGGGTACCGTTATATGGGGGCTATACCAAAACGTGGACCTATGTCCACAACTTCTGTTATATAGGTTTATTGACACTTAAGAACCCCTAATGTCAAATTATAGCTAAATCGGTCTGAAAATGTAGCTAAAAACGGCAAATACCGTAAATCGGGGGTACCGTTATATGGGGGCTATACCAAAACGTGGACCTATGTCGACAACTTTTGTTATATAAGTTTACTGACCCTTAAGAACCCTAAATGTCACATTATAGCTACATCGGTCTGAAAATGTAGCTAAAAACGTCAAAATACCGTAAATCGAGGGGTACCGTTATATGGGGGCTATACCAAAACGTGGACCTATGTCCACAACTTCTGTTATATAGGTTTATTGACACTTAAGAACCCCTAATGTCAAATTATAGCTAAATCGGTCTGAAAATGTAGCTAAAAACGGCAAAATACCGTAAATCGGGGGGTACCGTTATATGGGGGCTATACCAAAACGTGGACCTATGTCCACAACTTTTGCTATATAAGTTTATTGACACTTAAGAACCCTAAATGTCAAATTATAGCTAAATCGGTTTGAAAATGTAGCTAAAAATGTCAAAATACCGTAAATCGGGGGGTACCGTTATATGGGGGCTATACCAAAACGTGGACCTATGTCCACAACTTCTGTTATATAGGTTTATTGACACTTAAGAACCCCAAACGTCAAAATATAGCTAAATCGGTCTGAAAATGTAGCTAAAAACGGCAAAATACCGTAAATCGGGGGGTACCGTTATATGGGGGCTATACCAAAACGTGGACCTATGTCGACAGCTTTTGTTATATAAGTTTACTGACCCTTAAGAACCCTAAATGTCAAATTATAGCTAAATCGGTCTGAAAATGTAGCTAAAAACGGCAAAATACCGTAAATCGGGGGGTACCGTTATATGGGGGCTATACCAAAACGTGGACCTATGTCCACAACTTTTGTTATATAAGTTTATTGGCCCTTTAGGGTTCCTAAATGTAAAATTATAGCTACATCGGTTTGAAAATTTAGCTAAAAACGTCAAAATACCGTAAATCGGGGGGTACCGTTATATGGGGGCTATACCAAAACGTGGACCGATATAGCCCATCATCGAACTTGACCTGCCTGCAAACAAAAGACGCATTTTCCCAAAATTTCAGCGTTCTATCTCCATTTTTGTGGATGCTAGAGTGATTACCACAGACGGACGGACGGACGTGCACAGATCGACTCAGAATTTTACCCTGATCAAGAATATATATACTTTATAGGGTCGCAAATGAGTATTTCAATGCGTTACAAACGGAAAAACAAACTTAATATGCCCTCCATACTATGGTGGAGGGTATAAAAAGTTCATATAAGTAAAAAAAACTTAGTAAGAAAAGTCTGGTACCAAAGTCTCCATATGACCCTTTATGAACTATTGACTCACTACCTCCAATGTCTCTACTGACTCACTACCTCCAATGTCTCTACTGACTCACTACCTCCAATGTCTATACTGACTCACTACCTCCAATGTCAACACATGGTTCCTCAGGAACTACTGACTTACTACTGACATACTAGTTCCAATGTCAGTACTGACTTTCGAATGACACGTTCATACAAAATGTCTATAGGAAATTACATTAGTTGTCTACAGTTTGTCAGTAGTACTGTTGACAATGTCAGTAGTAAGTCAGTATAGATTCACTATTGACATTTCCTACAGGGTATACTAAAACTTTGGTTTGTTGTTTTTATGAACCTAACAAAAGAAGAGAGAAAGAAAAAAATGTTTTGTTCGCAAGAAGCATTTATTTTTTTTAACCAACAGTTTGGTGGCAGTTTGTTTAAGACTTTTGCTGTGATCAGATCGAAAAGTGTGGAAATAAATCAGTGTTTATGTGTGAATAATGGCGCTTATATATTTTATGAGGAACCAAATTTTGTAATGTAATGTAAAAATCGGAAAAAGGAGAATCGAAATATTTTATTGGACGAAGAAGCAATTGCACGGTAATACCATTTTATATATTTGAAATATGATGTACCTATTTATTACATTTTATTCCAGATGCCGATTTTCTGCTGATGATTTCTAATTTAACAGGAGAATTTGTTTTATTTCATAACTAACGAGAAGCGTTCAACGAGATTCCTGTATTTATACCCTATACCACAATGTGGAAAAGGGTATTATAAGTTTGTTTTGGTAAAAATTCATGTAACACCGCGAAATATTCGTCGGAGACCCCCAATGTGGTATACCATTCTTCATATCTCGACGAGATAAAGCGATTTTGAGATGTGTGTTTGTCCGTCCGTCCGTCTGTCCATTATAAATTGTAAACACGCTCCAGGCCGCAATTATGGACCGATCGTCACGAAATTTTGTATGGAGGTCGGGTTCAGATCAGAATAGATCCCTATTCTTATTGGTGATGATCGTGAAATATTTAGCGGGTGAAATGGAGCAAAAACATAATATTTATCAAATTTTCATTACTTTTGTATGAAAAATATAAAAATTTTATTTTTGGTCGATATTTTAATTCCTTGAGGACATATATATTTCGCAAATTAGCCAACATATGGAAAAAACTACTGACCATTCCTCTGATGTAAATTGCAATAAAGTGTTTGCTAGATAACGGGCCTACTGCCTAATATATAATGGGGTCTGTGTAGAGAACCACATTTTTATCCCATGCTACATATTGTCTCTCCTAAAGTTTATGTAACACCACGAAATATTCGTCCTAGACCCCTTATTTTGTATGCCAAAATTCATATCACGACAAGATAAAGCGATTTAGCGATATGTGTCCGTCCATTAAAAATTGTAAACAAGCTTAAGGCCGCAAATATGGACCGATTGTAACGAATTTTTTAAGGAGGTTGGGTTCGGGCAAGAAGAGAAATGATTAGGTTTTGGTGATGATCGTAAAATACTCAGGGGATGAAATGGACCAAAAACAAAATTTTGTAGCGGCTCTGTAGGTCAAAATAATAACCCGCAAAATTTTAAACAAAGTTTGAGTTTATGATGAAGAAAAAGCGTACAAACCAACGTGAAGATCAGATAATACTTAGCGGGTTAAAT
The DNA here is from genome assembly GCF_047663935.1 of Musca autumnalis. NCBI lineage: Eukaryota > Metazoa > Arthropoda > Insecta > Diptera > Muscidae > Musca > Musca autumnalis. The sequence continues at coordinate 207,703 of NW_027411706.1, forward strand.
GGACTGAAACTTTTGTGTGAAATTGTAAAAATTTCAATAACGTAGCGGTTAAACAATCGAAGTAGTAGTACTACATAAGTGGGTTTCATTACATTTTAGTTTGTGTGAACTAAATTTTCCTTTCCTGCTACAAAAATGTCTTTGTCATGCTAGATAACTTTTTGGTTTTGGTCATAAGTATTATACATTACATCTCTGATATTTGATAATTAAATTTTCACAATCATTGAAAAGAAGTTCCGTGGAGAGCGATTCTCCAGGGATGGTGGTATAGGGTATACCATGGTCGGCTCCATCCGACTATAGACTTTTCTTACTTGTTTATATTTAAAAGTGTTTTATTTGTTTTCTTCCATTTAAATTCAAGTGTGACGCTAAATTATTACTTTTGTGTTAAATTTTTTCATTACGTTTTTTTTTTCATTTATTTCTTGTATGATTTATAATTGTGTATGTACCTAGCGTCTGTTGTTGTTTTGCATTCGGCATTCCAAATGTGTGTGTAGGTATCTTTTTTGTGGCTTTTGGGTTTGTATTTAACAAAAAAATCAACAAAATAATTGTAAATATGAACATATTTTTATCGATATTTATTTGATATTTAACAAACTTTATTGTATATGTAAAATTTTTTTTATCAAAGAAAAATTAAAAAATCGATAAACCAGTTTGTTAATATGAAAAATACTTTATCGCTTAAAAATAAAATTCAACAAAATTCTTAGTTAATATGAGAATTGCTTTATCAAAATAATTTCTAATGAAAACAAAAATTTTTTTATCGACGATTGTCAATATGAACATTACTTTTATCGGCAAAAAATCAATTAAAAATTAATCAGATTTTTGATTTTTTTTATCAAATGGTTACAATTTTTTTTCTGTGCACAAAAAGAATAGCTCAAATCCGCGAGTGCAGATTGGACTTGTACCAAACTATTGTAAGAAAATAATATTCTTTTTTGTCATAAAAACATCAATACTTTACTATTTTACCGAAGTAATAGAGTCCATGCAAGACAACTAAAAAATTGAGAAAATTACATTTATGGTCTGTTCCAGTACTACAAGAATCTACACATTTTTAGTAGTAAAAATATGTAGATTATTGCAGTTTCTGTAACAGGCATTTAGAAAAAAAAAACAGAAAACATTTTTATCAGGAGTCGGGCGATACCAACTACGACTCATAGACTTCGAATTCTACTTGCAGTACTGTTTGAGACTACGAAATCTACATTCCACAAAATTTTAGCTAAGTCCTGACAAAATAGGTTAAGTCGAAAAACTCCATCAACTGATATCCCAATGTACTTTTTTGCTTTGGATGCTTTGGATCCAAAAATGAATAGCATTGGGTCCTCGCTCATATAAAATTCATCGAGGAAGATGCTAAGAAGATGACATGCCAGATCACTTGCGCCCATGATGGAATGGCATCTTTGGCATCGAACATTTTCCTGGGATGTCATGTACGGTGCACCTTAACGAATTTTAAATGAAGACCGCTTACACCTGGAAAGTTTTTGCAGATTCTGAAACAGCAATGTTCATAGATAAGATAAATCCAAAAACAGGAAAAAAATCGCTGGAGGGATGTTTTAAATAAATCACGATCAAAGTTCACATTTTTAGGTTTATTTTTGGTTTTCGCGATTTTACTTGAAATTCGCAAGTCCTATCGAAGTGATGCTAAAGAAAATGTTGTAGCTTTGAAAAATTCTTTAGGGGATTGAGCGTTATGATTTGTTCCTAGGTTTTACCAGTTTTGAGATATAGAAGTTCAGGTCTCATTTTTTTTTAGGTTTTCACGATTTGCGTAAAAACGGTAAGCCTTATCGGAATGGGACTAGAGCAAATCTTATAGCGGTAAAAATTCTCTACAAGATTGGCTATCGTAATTTTTTCCTACGTTGCACCATTTTGGAGATATATAAGTTTAAGTTGGAAAATTGCAGTCATGACATTGTTTTATAAGGAGACGATACAGTCAATGCATTGTCCCAATTTGATATTCTATATCTCAAAAACGGTAAAACCTATGAGAATATCAGGGCAATCTTGTAGAGAATTTTCACTGCTACAAGATTTTCTTTTGATAGGACTTGTGGTTTCTCCGAAAAATCGTGAAAACCTAAACAAGCCTTAAATGTGAACTTTGACCTCGATTTATTTGAAAATCCCTCTGGCGAATTTTTTGTTTTTCGCTTTTTCTCATCTATGAACATTGCTGTTTCAGAATCCCCAAAAACTTTCCAGGTGTAAGCACTTTTGTTTAAAATTAGTTAAGACACACCGTGAACATACTTGGGGTTTAAAACCATTATTACGATGAGGCACATTTTGCCCGTATGAAAGTATATGGTAAAAACCAAAATGTTTTACAATCGATGAATCCGAGTTTCATCCATTCAGAATTCGCGAGCTGTTAACATATTCTATAGAGTATGACTGAAATTCTTTAAATTTAAGTTGTTTAGGAGGGATTCCATAATGCCGACCATTAAGATTAATATTCGTGGAAGCTGTGTTGGCATCAATGTAAACAAGTAAAAAACCGTAAAGTTCGGCCGGGCCGGCGGATCTGTCCTTCGGGGTTCATAATATACTCACCAAGGTCTTTTTCCCCAAGAGGAATTTTCCGTGCCCCAGACTTTCACCTCCATTTTATTGCACAGTGTTACCTAATCTAATCTAAAAAAATGTGTTCAGCTAGGTGAAAGGTACCACCAACGGGGCTATATCAAAGAGTCAACCTATCTTTAAATTTATTGGCGGAAAAGTTTTATAGCTGCAGGGAACTTCAAGAGTCAAATTGAGGGTAGTTTCATCAAAACAATGTAGACCCTCAAAAATGGACCCATGTTGACGAATTTTAGTGAAGAAATTTCGTGACCACTGAAAATTCCCGAAAATCGGGAGGTACTGTTATATGGGGGATATACCAAAACATGGCTCTATATTGACGATTATTTTTGAATAGACAAAATTGTAGCTAAAATTCTCAAAATACCGATCATTACAGCCAGTTCGGTTAAAAATTGCAGCTAAAATTCTCAAAATACCGAACATCGGGAGATACCGTTATATGGGGGCTATACCAAAACATGGACCTATGTGGACGATGTTCTTTTTGAGATGTTTTATGACCACTGAGAACTTCAAATGTCAAATTACAGCTAGTTCGGTTAAAAATTGCAGCTAAAATTCTCAAAATACCGAAAATCGGGAGGTACGGTTATATGGGGGCTATACCAAAACAAGGACCTATGTTGACGATGTTTGGTGGAGATGTTTCATGACCACTGAGAACCTCAAATGGCAAATTACAGCTAGTTCGGTTAAAAATTGTAGCTAAAATTCTCAAAATACCGAAAATCGGGAGGTACCGATATATGGGGGCTATACCACATGGACCTATGTTGACGATGTTTGGTGGAGATGTTTCATGACCACTGAGAACCTCAAATGTCAAATTGCAGATAGTTCGGTCACAAATTGTGGCTAAAATTCTCAAAATACCGAAAATTGGGAGGTACCGTTATATGGGGGATGTTTGATGAAGATATTATGCGACCACTGAGAACCTCAAATGTCAAATTGCAGATAGTTCGGTTAAAAATTTTGGCTAAAATTCTCAAAATTGTGGTTAAAATTCTCAAAATACCGAAAATTGGGAGGTACCGTTATATGGGGGATGTTTGATGAAGATATTATGCGACCACTGAGAACCTCAAATGTCAAATTGCAGATAGTTCGGTTAAAAATTTTGGCTAAAATTCTCAAAATACCGAAAATCGGGAGGTACCGTTATATGGGGACTATACCAAAACATGGATCTATGCCCATATCCTTTGGGATATAAGTTTGTTGATCACTAGGAACCCTAAGTGCCAAATTATAGCTAATTCGGTCTGCAAATGTGGCGAAGAACGTCAAAATACCTCAAATCCGGAGGTACCGTTATATGGGGGCTATACCAAAAAGTGGACCGATATAGCCCATCTTCGAACTTGACCTGCGTATAGAAAAAAGACCCTCGGGTGCAAAATTTCAGCACTCTATCTCAATTATTGCGGACGCTAGAGTGATTACAACAGACGGACAGACGGACAGACAGACGGACAGACGGACATGGCTAGATCGTCTTAGAATTTTATCCTGATCAAGAATATATATACTTTATAGGGTCGCAAATGATTAGTTCGATGTGTTACAAACATAATGACAAACTTAACATACCCTCTATACTATGGTGGAGGGTATAAAATGGGTAAAAATGGGTTGAAGCCAACAAGTTTTTTATACCCTCCACCATAGTATGGAGGGTATATTAAGTTTGTCATTCTGTTTGTAACACATCGAACTAATCATTTGCGACCCTATAAAGTATATATATTCTTGATCAGGATAAAATTCTAAGACGATCTAGCCATGTCCGTCTGTCCGTCTGTCTGTCCGTCTGTCCGTCTGTTGTAATCACTCTAGCGTCCACAATAATTGAGATAGAGTGCTGAAATTTTGCACCCTAGGGTCTTTTTGCCATAGGCAGGTCAAGTTCGAAGATGGGCTATATCGGTCCACTCTTTGGTATAGCCCCCATATAACGGTACCTCCGGATTTGAGGTATTTTGACGTTCTTCGCCACATTTGCAGACCGAACTAGCTAAAATTTGGCACTTAGGGTTCCTAGTGATCAACAAACTTATATCCCATAGGGTATGGGCATATGTCCATGTTTTGGTATAGTCCCCATATAACGGTACCTCTCGATTTTCGGTATTTTTAGAATTTTAGCTACAATTTTTAACCGAACTATCTGTAATTTGATATTTGAGGTTCTCAGTGGTCATGAAATATCTCCACGAAACATCGTCAACATAGGTCCATGTTTTGGTATAGCCCCCATATAACGGTACCTCTCGATTTTCGGTATTTTTAGAATTTTAGCTACAATTTTTAACCGAACTAGCTGTAATTTGATATTTGAGGTTCTCAGTGGTCATGAAATATCTCCACGAAACATCGTCAACATAGGTCCATGTTTTGGTATAGCCCCCATATAACGGTACCTCCCGATTTTCGGTATTTTGAGAATTTTAGCTACAATGTTTAACCGAACTAGCTGTATTTTGCCATTTGAGGTTCTCAGTGGTCATGAAACATCTCTACCAAGCATCGTCAACTTAGGCCCATGTTTTGGTATAGCCCCCATATAACGGTACCTCCCGATTTTCGGTATTTTGAGAATTTAAACCACAATTTGTAACCGAAATATCTGCAATTTGACATTTGAGGTTCTCAGTGGTCCTGAAATATCTCCACCAAACATCGTCAACATAGGTTCATGTTTTGGTATAGCCCCCATATAACGGTACCTCCTGATTTTCGGTATTTTGAGAATTTTAGCCACAATTTTTAACCGAACTATCTGCAATTTGACATTTGAGGTTCTCAGTGGTCATGAAATATCTCCACGAAACATCGTCAACATAGGTCCATGTTTTAGTATAGCCCCCATATAACGGTACCTCCCGATTTTCGGTATTTTGAGAATTTTAGCTACAATTTTTAACCGAACTAGCTGTAATTTGCCATTTGAGGTTCTCAGTGGTCATGAAACATCTCCACCAAGCATCGTCAACATAGGTCCATGTTTTGGTATAGCCCCCATATAACGGTACCTCCCGATTTTCGGTATTTTGAGAATTTTAACCACAATTTGTAACCGAAATATCTGCAATTTGACATTTGAGGTTCTCAGTGGTCATGGAATATCTCCACCAAACATCGTCAACATAGGTTCATGTTTTGGTATAGCCCCCATATAACGGTACCTCCCAATTTTCGGTATTTTGAGAATTTTAGCTACAGTTTTTAACCGAAATAGCTGTAATTTGACATTTGAAGTTCTCAGTGGTCATAAAACATCTCCAACGAAACATCGTCTACATAGGTCCATGTTTTGGTATAGCCCCCATATAACGGTATCTCCCCATTTACGGCATTTTGAGAATTTTAGCTGCAATTTTTAACCGAACTAGCTGTAATGATCGGTATTTTGAGAATTTTAGGTACAATTTTGTCTATTCAAAAATAATCGTCAATATAGGTCCATGTTTTGGTATATCCCCCCATATAACTGTACCTCCCGATTTTCGGGAATTTTCAGTGGTCACGAAATTTCTTCACTAAAATTCGTCGACATGGGTCCATTTTTGATGGTCTACATTGTTTTGATGAAACTACCCTCAATTTGACTCTTGAAGTTCCCTGCAGCTATAAAACTTTTCCGCCAAAAAATTTAAAGATAGGTTGACTCTTTGATATAGCCCCGTAGGTGGTACCTTTCCCCTAGCTGAACACATTTTTTTAGATTAGATCAGATAACACTGTGCAACAAAATGGAGGTGAAAGTCTGGGGCACGGAAAATTCCTCTTGGGGTGTATATTATGAACCCCGAAGGACAGATCCGCCGTGAGTCGAACTTCCGCGTTATGGCGTGATGAAATTTTTGTTAGAGACCCTGTGGGCCATCAGGAATTAGCGTTATATCTTTGTTCACTGTTGCTTAAGTGCTCTACAAAAACAACAAACAAAGATATAATGCTAATTCATGATGGCTTACAGGGTCTCTTGTAAAAACTTCATCACGCCATAACGCGGAAGTTCGAATCACGGCGCATCTGTCCTTCGGGGTTTTTAATATAAACACACCAAGGGCTTTCATCTCCAAAAGGAATTATCTCTGTCCCAACATTTGTGTTCACAGTGTAATTTAAGCAATAGTGGGAGGCAGTAGGAGTCTAACCATTGTCGAAAAGTTGTTCCACCTAAAATTGTAAAAGGACCCTAATTATTCCATTTTAATTAAGACTATTTTATGGTCTTTTTACTTGTTTATGTTCCCTTCCGATTTCTTAACCTTACATTCTATAGACCTATGCCCAAAAAATGAATCACGAAATACTCCATGGGCAACATTATACTATGATTTTTTTTGTATGATTTTTCGTTATATCCACTGCATCCACCTAAAATTTATACTGACCTTTTGATGCCGGAATTTCGGGGGTTTTAATTTTTTTTAGCAAGATAATATTGCAAACTCATAATATAATTATAGAACTCGCAATTTTACGTCGTTTAATGTATATCTCGATGATGCGTGAATTTCCTTTAAAATCCTATTTTGCGTGTAAAATGTACAAGTGCCATTCAATTTCCGTTGAACCCCGTGTGAATTTAGTTTTTTACGCGACGGATCTGATGAGTCATTCCGCGATCTAATCCATCCTCTAAAACCGCGGATATAGATACCTAGGAAATAGGAAAATCAGCAAAACTATATTTTGACAAACCCCCGTGCTATACCGCGATTTTCTTTAAAAAAAATCATAAATGGAATCCTTTATACGCGGTTATAATATTTGCGAAAACGCATGTCATAAATTAGAAAGATACGCGAGTAATATGTTTTTTTTACGCAAAATAGAATGTGGAGGCACATCCGCGGTTCTTGAAGGATCTATTTGAAATAGGTTTATATTGACGTATTTTGATGGGCCCTAATGAAACTGGATGCGCATCAAAATTGAATGCACATTGCGCGATTTTTACCCATTTTAAGTTTTTTGACATTGTGTGATGCAACTGACGGCACACTTTGGCCGTTGAGTGAAATATCGAAATATGCATAAATATTGAAATAGATTGATTCGCTGTATCCAATATAGGATGCGCTTCAACCGACTTTAACTATTTTCGAATAACAGGATTTTTAATATTCATATTTTTTGAATGATTGTAATTTCAATACTACTCTTAATTTCCTATCCTTATAAGTTATCACAGTAAGCAACTAAGCTTTCGCGATGGTAAACCATATTTCTTGATGAAGTTTTAGCAGTATACATTTTTTAGCGAAATAGTTGGAGAACTCCCAATTTTTTTTCTAATTTTTCTAATCGAACAAAAAAATATATTTGGAATATGTTAACAATAAGTTGTTTCTCTTTTGTTATTGCTATAATATGCAATTTCATATTTTTTACGCGATGTCTACATTCTGCACGTAGTTTTAATTAATTTTTTAGAGGTTTATATGGGCTCTGAGGTGGTTTAATTTAGATTTCCTCCAAGATTTTTTTCATTTTTCTGATTTTCCGCGAAAGTAAAAACAAATTTTAGAAATGATGGTGCATCTATGGATGGATATTATATGCTGTTACTGATATATGCATACATTTTCTCAATACAACAAATAATAAATTTTAAAATATTTTTTCTTTGTTAGAGAATAAAAACCGCTATAACTTATGCGCGCATTAGCCAATTTTGTGAATGCGAACAGATTTGAAACCAGAATTTTTTCTTAACCTCTATACCAAAAATCGTAGATGTGCTCGCAATTTTTATACCCTCCACCATAGTATGGAGGGTATATTAAGTTTGTTTTTCCGTTTGTAACGCATTGAAATACTCATTTGCGACCCTATAAAATATATATATTCTTGATCAGGGTAAAATTCTGAGTCGATCTGGGCACGTCCGTCCGTCTGTGGTAATCACTCTAGCATCCACAAAAATGGAGATAGAACGCTGAAATTTTGGGAAGATGCTTCGTTCGTTTGCAGGCAGGTCAAGTTCGATGATGGGCTATATCGGTCCACGTTTTGGTATAGCCCCCATATAACGGTACCCCCCGATTTGCGGTATTTTCACGTTTTTAGCTACATTTTCAGACAGATGTAGCTATAAATTGACATTTAGGGTTCTTATGTGTCAGTAAACTTATATAACAAAAATTGTGGACATAGGTCCACGTTTTGGTATAGCCCCCATATAACGGTACCCCCGATTTACGGTATTTTCACGTTTTTAGCTACATTTTCAGACAGATTTAGCTATAAATTGACATTTAGGGTTCTTAAGTGTCAATAAACTTATATAACAAAACTAGTGAACATAGGTTCATGTTTTGTAATAGCCCCCATAAAAGTTACCGCCCGATTTCAGGTATTTTGACGTTTTAAGTCACATTTCTAGACCGAATTAGCTATAATTTGATATTTAGGGTTCTTAGTGACCAAAAAACTTATATTCGAAAAAATTATGAACATAGGTCCCATATAACGGTACCTCCCGATTTTCGGTATTTTTAAATTTTTACCTACAAATTTTAACCGAATTAGCTGTAATTTGAACATTTGACATTTGAAGTTCTTAGTGGTCACCACACCTCTCCACCAAAATTGTCAACATAGGTCCATGTTCGGATATAGCTCCCATATAACGGTACCTCCCAATTTTCAGTAATTTGGCAATTTTAGCTACAATTTTTAACCGAACTAACTGTAGTTTGACATTTGAAGGTTGTAGTGGTCACACACATCTGCATCAACAATTTTCAACATTGCCCCAATATAACGATACTTCCCGATTTTCGGTACTTTGAGAATTTTACTTTAATCGAACGTAGGTCCATGTTTTGGTATAGCTCCAAAACAAACCTCCCGATTTTCCGTACCTTAGCTTTATTTATTGGACGAACTTTCCGTAATTTGAAATTTAAGAGCCAACAAAAATTCTGAAACAAAAATTGTTCATTTAAGTTCATATTTTCGTATAGCCCACATACCTCCGAACTAGCTGTTAATGACATTTGAAGTTCCCACGTTATGTACCGATTTTCGGTATTTTGAGGATTCTAGCTACAATTTTTAACCGAATTAGGAGTTATTTGACATTAAAGGCTCCCATCAAAAACTGTCAACATAGGTCCATGTTTTATTATAACCCCTATATAACGGCTCCCAATTTCTAGCCTACCAAAAATTGTCAACATACATAGTTAGATAAAGGCACCATAAAAAAGGGTCTTCCGAATGAAGCATTTTATGTATATTATTATCTGACATTTTAACGTACCCACTTAAAGTTGGGGACAGGAATGAAAACTAATTATTCCATTTTAATTCAGAATATTTTATGGTGGAGGGTATGAAAAGTTCGGCCCGGCCGAATTTGTTTCAAATGGAATTGTAAAAGAAATAAGGTTTTTACCATATGCTGAAGGTATAAAAATTAAAGTCGGTCGGGGCCGAATATATGACACCCTACACCACTGTGAATATGTAAAATATATATTAGGAGCTTTATCGAAATCTGAACCAATTCCGATATAATACTGCACACTTTTTTCTAGACCAAATTCCGTCATACATTTCAAATTTGATCAAATTTGGACAGATATACGTTGTTTGGTTCATCAAACCGAATTACCAAATTCACTGTCACATTCCAAATTTTATCGAAATCGGACATATACAACGTATTTGGTGCAGCAAATACTTGCTGCATATAAATATATATCCAAATCTGAACCCATTTCAATATAATTTGGCACATTTATTTCTAGACCAAATTCAGTCACACATTCATCGAAATAGGACTTATATAGAGTGTTTTATACAGCAAAAATGGAAATTGGTGGAAAATATATATGGGAGCTATAGACAGATCTGAACCCATTTCCACCAAAAGCAATAGCGTTCTTCCCGTGGCTAAAAAAATTATATTCCCCAATTTTTATTTAAATCGGACAATAAATGCGACCTGTTCGTTGCGAACAAAAATACATGAACAGACGGACGGATATGCATAAATCGAATCAGAAAGTGATTATATTTGTTTCCTTATGCAAGTTACATACAAATGCACAAATGTATAATACCCCTCACAATAGTGTGGTGTAGGGTAAAATTAAAAAACTGCCACTTTTAATTGTAGGGCACCACGTAAGACCACTCGGCAGCAAAAACGTTAATATATAGTCTATCGAAAAGTTAGTATGCAACATTGAAATCAAAATGTATTGGGGATAAAAAGCATTACAACTTATTGAAAATAACAAACAATTAGTGTTAGTAAAAGCAGTCTTCGGTGATAACAATGAAAAGTGCACAATATTTGCATTTATAAAGTCCTCAAAAGGAAAGTCCTTGTGTTTAATAATTATGGATTATTACACGTTCCAAAAGATCAAGGCCCCAAAAGTATGGGTTTTCTTCAAGAAATTCGAGAGTTTTCAAACAGGACAAGTTGAAACCCGATGAAGATCACCGCCTATTGAAAATTTAGAGCTCACTACAGTAGTTGTATATACAGATGACCAATTTTCCTGGGTTTTACGATCCAGTGTGCGGTGGATTTGTCACTATAACTGCCATTAAAAATAATTAATATCCTCTTGAGGATCTTTTATAAAGATTTATTTTTATTTTCTTAAAAATATAAAGCATTTTTACACAGTTCCGCAGGGTTCTGCGGTGCATACTAAATTTTGCGATATAAAGTTTGGGCTTGGCTAATGAATGCAATTATTGGGCACTTTTTATTGTTATCACCGAAGACTACCTTCGTGTGTATCAAATAAAATTATTGTTGTTTTCAGTAAGTTATAGTGCTTTTTATGATTTCAATGCTACGTACTAACTTTTGCGACAGACTGTACCTACAAAGCCATGGAAAAAAGATGCCCGCCTTTTTGTTAATAGTTCTTTATTGCACTTTCTTTGCGGTTACCCCACATCCATTCACTTTGGTTTTCTGGTTACACTTTACTCCACAACACACTATCATCTGTCTGCTATACTATAACACTACGGTGGTTGTCTTTCATCATTATCCACACACACACAAGCACACACTCACACAATGGCACTTATGAGCATTGTAACGATGTGTTCATTTGAAAATGCACTGAGGCTTTAAACAGCAATCGCATTATCACCAGCAAGCACATCAGCCAGCTCATGATGTGATAGGGCAGTTTGGTAATGTGATACGTTCGCCAAGTGATGCAGTTTTTTACGCTTACAAGGGTAGCCCCTTTTGTCTTCTCTTCTTTTTCCCTGAGATATTGCTGGAAAATAAATTAAGCATGACGAAGGTAAGTGTCCTTGTAGAAGGATAGCAACTGAGATAAAAATTTAAATTACTTCAAACCAAAGTTCAAACGGACAGTCGCAAATGCATTTTCCTTGTATTTTTATCTCAATTTACTTAATTATATATCCGTAAAGATGAAGCGAGAATGCTCTGCTCAAGAATGCTCTGAGCTGGGAGTGAAAACATTTGAAGTGGTTTACCTCTGTGACAATTTACCGGTGAAAAAAAGTTGATGGTGAAAGACAAAATGCAGAATAAAAGTATAAAGAAAAACAATGACAAGAACGTGAGATATAGGTCATTTAATAAAAAACTTTCAATTAGAAGTGAAATTTTATCGGTCACGAGCAAACTTAGTTGATTTCAAAAGAAAACTTAATACACAAGGGAACTTTTCTTTTTAATTTTCCACCATTCTAAAATATTTTTAAGTGTTTCGAAGAAAATTATACCACAGTTTCATTACAAAAGGGAAATAGTGGTATCAGCATAAAGACAAATTAGGAAAGAAGAGCGGTAATGAAAGAAACAGATAATGCAGTTAAATAACAGCAATAACTCAAGTGCAGTAAATTTAGCTTTACATTATTAAATTTATGTTATTCAGATCTTAATCAAAGTAAAGTGGATGACCCTTTTACGAAATTAGAAAGAAATATTCTGATCGTTTTAGGACCAGATTGAATCTGGATTCAAAGACCAGATTGAATCTGGATTCGTTTGTTAACTAAAGGTGAAATTCTTGCGGTGATAATTTAGGAACGATCTTCAACAGATGGACATTGAAAAACTGATGTCAATGCATCTCTGTAGCATACTCTGTAAAAAGTATACAATGCTTAATGAAATCATTCATCGTCTCAAATAAATATCAGCACACAACAGAAGTATTGTAGTGGACAATCCTAATGAAGGCTCGATAAGCAGTGACACGAAATCGCAGACGTTTTTATACCCTCCATCCGTCTGTGTTAATCATTCTAGAATCCACAAAAATGGAAATAGGACGCTGAAATTTTGGAAATATGCGTCTTCTGGTTGCAGGCAGGTCAAGTTCGATGATGGGCTATATCAGTCCAGGTTTTGGTATAGCTCCCATATAACGGTACCGGCCGATTTCGGGTATTTCGACGTTTTTGTCAAATTTACTAACAGAATTAGCAACAATTTGACATTTAGGGTTCCTAGTGGTCAACAAAATTACATTCCAAAACAAGTGAGCCAAGGCAATAGTCGGGTAGGGACCGACTATGAGATACCCTACACCAATATCCCTGTGCATAAGCTTTTGACTGGTAAAATTAAAAGTATTAAAATTGGGATAGCTTAGCGCCTTTGCTCTGAATGTCTTCACTAATAGAGGTCAATTTTGTTGAAAGGCATTTAAGTCCATCGTCAGTACAACTCAAATAAAAAATGGAAAAGTAGGATGTACCCCAACCATCAATAGGATCCTTTCTCTGTAAGACCCCCATCAACCACCAAAATTTCGTGAGGATCCGATCAAAATTCCGACCTGTAGTGTGATTGCACAAAAAATGGTGAATGTGAAGGCACCCGCTTTGGGTGACGTAGGGGATGGAAGATACCAAGGAACGGTCCTGACCGGTTTTAACATGGCAAAGCCCAGGATTTATCTTGGTCCCTCTTTCATCCCAAGTGGACACTGACCTCCCCGTGGTGTCACCTGGGGAACTGCCTTTAACACCCGTTAAAGGTAGTGAGCTAACATGTGCCGCGCGTTCACCCATAAGAACGTTAAAAACTTGGGTTTGGGCGTCGGGTTAGTAACCCTCCCCTAGAAAAAACAGCCTACTATGAAAAAACGAAAGAAAAGAAAAACAAACCCCTCTAAAGTTGACGAACCCCGCAAACGTTTTAAGGACCATGATCTGCGAATCTGCACCTGGAATGTTCGCACTCTTTATAGAGAAGGTGCAGTCTTCGCATTGGCAGACGTACTTGAAAAGTACAAGACCGATATTATTGTCATACAGGAAATACGATGGATTGGGAAAGGCGTCACGACAACACCTAAAGGTGACGCACTGTATTATAGCTGCCATGACGTAAAGCATGAGTTTGGTTGTGGATTCGTAGTTAGTCGGAGACTAAAACATCTTGTATCCAGCTTCACTCCAGTGAATGAAAGACTTGCTGCAATTCGAATAAAAGCTAAATTCTTCAACATCAGCTTTATTTGCGCTCATGCTCCCACTGAAGAAAAGGACGAACAGACCAAAGATATATTTTACGAGCGCTTAGAAGAAACATATGACCGTTGCCCTGCCCATGACATTAAAATCATTCTAGGCGATTTTAATGCCAAAATTGGAAAGGAGAATATCTTTGGCCCAACAGTCGGGAAATTCAGTCTCCACAGTGAAACATCTGACAATGGTATGAGACTGATAGACTTTGCAGCTGCAAAAAACATGGTAGTTAGCAGTACCAGATTTAATCATCTCGATATTCATAAGGGCACCTGGCTGTCTCCAGATCAGAAAACAAGAAACCAAATTGATCATGTTGTGATAGATGGAAGACATTCATCGAGCGTGTTGGATGTACGATCGTTCCGAGGCGCAAACATTGATTCGGACCACTACCTTGTTGCAGCAAAGGTACGCACCCGCTTAAACGTAGCAAACAAAGTACGAACAGACACAACACGAAAGTTAGACATCGGTAAGCTGCAATCACAACAGATAGCCACAGCATATTCCACTCAACTAGCCCAATTGCTTAATCAAAGCCCTCCTCATCCCGATAACATATCAGCGCAATGGCAAAGCATTGCCCACTCCATGCAAACAGCCGCAAAATCCATACTTGGATACCAGAGACCTCCACCAAGGAATCCATGGTATGATGAGGAGTGTCGTGCTGCCACCGAAGAGAAAAATGCGGCATATAAGGCTACTTTACAATCCGTAGCAACGCGTAGCGCACGAGAGAGATACAGGGAGAAAAGGAGAGAGGAGAAACGTCTTTTCCGCAGGAAAAAGAGAGAGATGGAAAAGCGGGAGTGTGAAAAAATCGAGATGTACAGGAGCCAGAATGAAGTCCGAAAATTCTACCAAAGAGTCAAGCATCAAACTGATGGCTTTGGTACAGGCACATCCTCCTGTAGAGACCAGCAAGGTAATTTGGTAACTGATACAGATAGTGTACTCAGGATATGGAAAGAACATTTTTCAAATCTGTTGGTATCCAATAGCAGCGAAGACGACGAAGATACCGCAGTCCCAATCCCAGAAGATGGTATTGAATGTATACCGCGCAGCCAAGATGAGGTAAAGACAGCAATTAATCGGCTGAAGAATAATAAGGCAGCAGGGGCCGATGGCTTACCAGCCGAGCTGTTCAAAACCGGAGGCGACACGCTGATAAGGTGTATTCATCAGCTAGTTAGCACCATCTGGCAGGAAGAACGAGTACCCGACGATTGGAACCTGAGTATCCTGTGCCCCGTCCACAAGAAGGGAGATAAGACTGTATGCTCTAACTATAGGGGCATAAGTCTACTCCCTATTGCCTACAAGATCGTGTCAGGGATATTGTGCGAACGACTAAAGTCAATGGTCAACGAGATTATTGGACCATACCAATGCGGCTTTAGACCTGGCAAGTCCACCATTGACCAGATATTTACCCTGCGGCAAATCCTGGAGAAGACCCAAGAGATGCAGATCGACACCTACCACCTTTTTGTCGATTATAAAGCAGCCTTCGACAGTCCGCTGCGCTCAAAGGTATTCCAAGCCATGTCTGAATTTGTTATTCCCGCAAAGCTCATCCGGCTTTGTAAAATGACTTTAACTGACACGAGGTCCTCAGTTAAAATAGGAAAGAACCTCTCCGAAGAGTTTGGTACCAAAAGAGGTTTCAGACAAGGAGACAGCCTTTCGTGTGACCTCTTCAACATCCTGCTAGAAAAGGTTATACGAGAGGCAAACGTCAAAAGAAGTGGCACAATCTACACCAATAGTCACATGTTACTTGCTTATGCTGATGATATAGACATCATGGGTCGATCAGTAAAAGAAGTAACTGATACCTTTATAAAGGTCGAAGGAGAATCTGCTAAAGTGGGTCTGGCGGTAAACGGTGAGAAGACCAAGTTGATGGTGTCGACGCGCAATGCGTCCATTGAGCTCGGACCGACTGTGGAAGTTGGTTCCTATAATATTGAGGTAGTAAAAGACTTCGTCTACCTCGGCACCTCCGTCAACACAACAAACGACATCAGTTGTGAAATAAAAAGAAGAATTGTATTGGCCAACAGATGCTACTTTGGATTAAGTAAGCAGTTTAAAAACAAAGCCACATCTCGTCAAACAAAAATAACGCTCTACAAAACACTGATACTACCCGTGCTGATGTATGGCTCCGAAGCCTGGGTACTTGCGCAAGCAGACATGGCAGTGCTTGGTGTGTTTGAGAGAAAAATTCTTAGAAAGATCTACGGACCAATCTGCGTTGACGGTGAATATCGACGTCACATGAACCACGAGCTGTATCTGCTATACAACGACATCAATATAGTTAAACGTATGGAGATGCAGCGATTGCGTTGGCTAGGCCATATCATAAGAATCAGCGATGATGAACCCGCTAAAAAGGCGTATGAATACATGCCACATGGCGGTGCACGCAGAATTGGCAGGCCAAGGAATAGATGGCGCAAACAAGTGGATGATGAGATGAAAAGGCGCGGTATTCCAGAGTGCAAAGCAACAAATAGAGATGAATGGAGATCTCTTCTTAGTTCGGCCTATAGAACAAATGTTCTGTAATGGGCCAGCTAAGTAAGTAAGTAAGAAGGCACCCGCTAACCTCCTCCTGGCGTATAATTTTGGGATTTATACATACAAAAATTTACCGCCAAATCCACACGCTTTTCACTAAGACACCACTTGTAGAGAAGTTTTTCATGGCTGAAATACTCAGAAAATGTCGTCAAAATTACTAAAATATATTTTGCCACCGTTGATCGATTTCTCGGCCAGGTAACGGTGGGAAAATGCCGCTCAGTAATGTTGGCGAAATTTTCTGAGTATTTCAGTCATGTAAAACTTCTCTACAAGTGTTGGCTTAGGGCACGTCGCACAGTGGTGCCGCTTCCTTGTAAACGTGGACAAAAATAGAAGGAGCTGACCTAGGATGATGAAGTTTTGTACAAGTACTTATGATGGCATACAAATGAGAAATACCAACTTTGGTCCATATCGGTTTAAAATTGGATATAGCCCCCATATATATCTTTCTCCAATATTGCTATTACTCGGTCAATTTGTAGAGAATTAAATATCTAATCGGTTTTACCGAATTTTACAAAAATCGGTTCAGATTTGGATATAACCCCCATATATATCTTTCCCCGATTTTGCAATAAACCAATCAATTTTAATTGAAAATCCTTCTTATTTAATATGCGACGTTTTCTTAGGCCGTTGATCAGTTTTATCGATTTTGACAAAAAGCGGTTCAGATCGCCATATAGTACTATATATCATTCTCCGATTTTACTGTAACTATGTCAATTTTAATTTAATAGCCTTCAAATTTAATATCCGATATTTTCTACCGATTTGAACAATATGTTTTCCGATTTGAATGTTCTTGTGGACCAAAAACATAATTTTTATCAAATTTTGTAGCGGTTCTGTAGGTCGCAATAATAGCCCGATCAACGCGAAATTTTAAACAAGGTAAGGCTATATGCCGAAGAAGAAGCATGCAATTAGAGATGATGATCAGATAATATTTAGAGGGTTAAATGGACAACAACTTTTGTGTGAAAATTGTGAACATTTTTAATTTACAGTTATAACTTTATTCTTGGAAGACATATTCCGGGTAAGTAAGCTATACTTGGAAAATAAACGTAATAATAAACACGCCAGAGGTCGCAATTATAACTCAATAGTCACGAAATTTTTCAGAGGTAAGACTTTAGGTCGAAGAAGATGCCTACAATTTTAGATGATGTGTAACGTGACAATACTATCACGTACATACATAGTACAACAACACAATACCGGCTACCACCCAATACACTGCAGACATACTGAACAGCCATTCAATAGGCAGCAGCCACTACATTACATCTGTCTGCCTTTTGGGCATTAACATGTAACGCAACGGAGAATTCAATTCCAGTGTAATCTCGCCGTAACCATTTTGACGCGCACTGCGAATAATTCTCATTCACTCTGCACTTCAGCCCACTAAAGTATTCCAGAATTGCTTGAGAAGGGCGAGCTTACTACTGCAGGGAGTTTGCTACACGGGCTGGAACAAAAGGTTGCTCTAAGTCCGCCAACTTACGCCTCGGTGCCTAGTGTTGGGAATTATTTTGGAAGCTGCCACATTAAGTTGTGGTGGTTGATGCATTTCACAGGGCCTTCGTGCCAGCTGTTCCACAGGACCTTCGGGTCAGCTGTTCCACAGGGCATTCGTGCCAGCTGTTCCACAGGGCCTTCGGGTCAGCTGTTCCACTGGGCCTTCGGGTCAGCAGTTCCACTGGGCTTTCGGGTCCGCAGTTCCACAGGGCCTTCGGGTCAACTGTTCCGTAGTTAGAAACCAGTAACGCATGGTAGAAATTAGACTAACTAGACTAATACCCGAAGCCGTCGTGTCCCCGGGCATCAGCAACCGCACCCATCGTGTCCCCGAGCAATCTGCAGCCGAACACCGAATTCAGCGTCTTCCCGATCATCTACAGCCGAACACCGAATACATCGTCATCCCGATCATCTGTAGCCGAACACCGAATTCATCGTCTTCCCGATCATCTGTAGTCGAACACCGAATTCATCGTCTTCCCGATCATCTACAGCCGAACACCAAACACAAACGACACCGTTTCCCTCGTAGAAGAAGCCGGTAACTCAACACGAGCTCCTCAGCTGCCAAATCCCAGCGAGTCTGCATAATCCAACGCCAACTATTAATCTAAATATATACCCATTGAATTCATTCTTATCGCATTTGGACACAAGTAGATTGTAAATTAGTATTTATTCAATAAATCCCCGATTTAGCCCCCAGGAAAGGGAGAATACTAGTCTTCTCATTTCGTAAGGTTTAGTGGGTCCTTATGGAGACCCTGAACGCGACTGAGCTTACCCCAGCCGACGACAAAACCAAGTTACAGATGATCTGATATTATTTAGCGGGTGAAATGGACCATTACTTTTGTATGAAAAATATAAACATTTTATATTTGGTCTATATTTTAATTTCTGGAGGCCCTATACCGCCAAAGTAGCCTACATATGAAAAACGAACGGATGACCTTTCCACTGATACAAACTACAATAATGAGTTTGGTAGAAAACGGGACTACTGCTTAATATAAAGTGGGTTTTCTGTCGAGAACCACATTTTCCTCCCATGCTATAATTGTCTCTATCATGACAGAGAAATTCCCAGTTTGTGCATTATTGCGAATTACGTGGAGGCCAGGCGTATTAATTGTCCAATTGGATTTTTTAAACATATCACACCTGTTCAACAACTTTTTATTAAGAAAATTAATTACCCTATCCACTGTAAAAATCTGTCATTTCTTTCGTCAAAAATAACGGTATTTCACTTTTCATACTACTACTCATGTACCAACAGTTTTTGTCTCTACTGAAAAATAGAAAAGTTTGAGTTACTACTTTTTGTTGAACAGGTGCGATATATTGCAGCATGGGGTCGCTTCGGCACTTTTTTTTTTTTTTAAATATAATCGGTGTTACTACCGCTAAAGTTTTTTTGAAATATAATTTTGGTGAAGGTGAAGGCACCCACTGACCTCCTCCTGGCGTACAATTTTGGGATTTATACATACAACAATTTACCGCCAAGTCCGAACGGCGTGCCCTAAGACACCACTTGTAGAAAAGTTTTTCATGGCTGAAATACTCAGGAAATGTCGTCAACATTACTAAGAGGTATTTTGCCACCGTTGAACGATTCCCCGGCCAGGTAACTTCAAATGGTGGGAAAATACCCTCAGTAATGTTGGCGACATTTTCTGAGTATTTCAGTCATGTAAAACTTCTCTACAAGTGGTGGCTTAGGTCACGTCGTTCGGACTCGGCGATAAACTGTAGTCCCCATATCAGGAAATATGAATCGGGGTGCACTAATTGATATGAGAGAAGTCTCCTTTGTATCTTACTAGATGTTTGGGGAACAATTATTATATTATTATTTAAGCTTGATGTGATAAGATGGCAGAATCCACAAAGTTATATCTTACAATAAATTTATTTGTTCCATAAAGGAATTTTGATTTGCTGAAAGCTAATTTCCAAGGGTATTGGTGTAAGGAATCACATGGTCGGCCCCGTCCGACTACAACCTTTTCTTACTTGTTTTTTAGATAAGATTAGATAACACTGTGCAACATTTTTAAGGTGATCTTGTGCAAACAATGCGAACTGAGGATTTTTTGAAAGTACAGACCCAAACGACAAGAAACCCTAGTTGGGTTTTGTTGTGTCAGATCCAGCTCGGAATAAACTGTTGGTGTGAACTGTGTTTGAAGTACGTGTTGTAAAAGATATGATGCAAAATACCACTGAAACAACATGAAGTAAGCATTTTAGGGTTTCAGAATGTTCTAAAGAATTGTTGAGAACTTTATTTGGAAGATTTTTTCAAAAGATTACTTGGTTCAACTCCCAATAGTTTAGCCGATACAGACCAGAATTTCAGCAATTATGTAAAATTTTCTATATTTTATAGATTTTGATGCCCTAGATGGAGTTTTTCTTATGTGTTTTTTTGTTAAAGATAAGTTCTACTAGTTTAGGGCTACAATATTGCTAAAGACAGCAAGGCCAAATTCCTGGATCTGACTGGACAAAACCCTACTAGGGTTTTTGTAGTCTAAATATGTACTTTCAAAAAATGCATACTAGAAGTTGTTTGCATTTTCAGTGTTGCATAGTGTAATTAAGGCATTTGGGGTACCCGTAGTGGAAAAATTGTTCCACCTAAAATTGCGAAGGGAAACTAATTATTTCATTTTAATTAAGACTATTTTATGGTGGAGGGTATAAAAAGTTCGCCCTGGCCGAACTTAACGACTTTTGTTGTTTTTTTATATTGGAACTCCGTAATATTAAATTACGGCTTTATCAATAGGAACATTTAAGAAACCCCTTAAAATACATCAAATCAAATATAGATCAAGTTTAGGGCTAAACTCTATTAACCCATTCATCGCCCTGAAACGTTTACAAATGTGTAGTGTAATTTTTTGAGTCATGGTTTATTAACGCAGCGTGAAAGAAGATCAAAAATAAGAAGATACGTGTTCCGTAGTTTCTCCCTATCACTTCAACTTTCGCGTTTATGGGCCCCCAAATACCTGAGGCCTTGATGTCAATAGGGATAATTTTGTCAGGCACATATCTTCTAAACCGCCAAGAATTTGGGTTTACTCGTAAAAGAAACGTTGTAGCTCTCGTCTTAAAGAATACAAATTTTGAACACATAAAATCCATGCAACTTCACATTCAAGGTCAAAATCGTCAATGTCAAATTTCCCTTTTAATTTTTTCTCGATTTTTAGTCTACAGATATCAAACCAATCAAAATTGAAGCAAACAACCAACTAGAAAAATGTACCTTAGATCTTAGTAAACAACTTTCTAGAACATACGAACTCTGTAGAAACGGTTTTTAATGGTCAAAATAGCAAATCAAATGCGATTTTTATCCTCTTTTCTCGGTTCCTGCTCCATAGATACTAAACCGTTCAAAATTCAAGAAGAAAATGCACCGCAATAATGTAGCAAAGATATCAGCAAACAACTTTGTGGAACATACGAAATATCAATGACCGGTTCTTAAATGTGAAAATAGCCAACAGCTTTTGAAAATATTCGATTTTTATACTTTTTTCTCCTATTACGGTCCGCAGATGCCGAACCGTCCCAAAATAAAGGATACAGTAAACTCCAAAAATGTACTTAAGACTTCAAGCTGAATTTCACATAAATTTAAATTATTTTTAACGTTTGCCCCAGCTCAGGGTCTGGAAATAACATATTGTTCAAAACTATAGGAAATTTGAAAGGTTTGTTATGTACGGACCAGAACAGGAAAGAATTATCTAAAATAATCGAATTTTGAGCTTGAAAACCCGTTCCTAGAATCGTTTTATGTTCTAGAAAGTTGTTTATTGAAATCTTAGGTACATTTTTGTAGTTGACTGTATCCTCAATTTTTGGGCGGTTCGGTATCTCGGGACCGGAATCGGAGAATATTTTCAAAAGTTTTTGGCTA
Source organism: Musca autumnalis (assembly GCF_047663935.1). Classification (NCBI taxonomy): domain Eukaryota; kingdom Metazoa; phylum Arthropoda; class Insecta; order Diptera; family Muscidae; genus Musca; species Musca autumnalis. Next base: position 229,952 of record NW_027411706.1, read on the forward strand.
TTTTCACATATAAGAACCGGTCGTAGACATTTCGTATGTTCCAAAAAGTTATTTGTTGATATCTTTGCCACATTATTGTGGTCCACTGTTTTCTTGAATTTTAAACGGTTTAGTATCTACGAAGCAGGAACCGAGAAAAGAGTATAAAATCGCATTTGATTTGCTATTTTGACCATTAAGAACCGTTTCTATAGAGTTCGTATGATTTTAAAAGTTGTTTACTAAGATCTAAGGTACGTTTTTAGTTGGTTGTTTGCTTAAATTTTGATCGGTTTGATATCTGTAGACTAAAATCCGAGAAAAAATTAAGAGGGAAATTTGACCTTGACGATTTTGACCTTGAAGGTGAGGTTGAATGGATTTTAAGTGTTCACAATTATTCTTTAAGACGAGAGCTACAACTTTTCTTTACAATTAAATACAAATTCTTAGTGGATTAGGTCTTCTATCCCGCTGGGGTGTCAGAATATGGTTAATAATTTTCGTGTCACTCAGTGTTATTGAATTTTACGTATGTTTGTGGTGGATTAGAAGATATGTGCCTGAGAAAATGATACCTTTTGACATCAAGGCTTCAGGTCTTTGGGGGCCCATAACCGCGAAAGTTGAAATGATAGGGATAAACTCCGGGAAACGTGTCTTCTTATTTTTGGTCTTCTATCCCGCTGCGGTGTTAGAATATGGTTAATAATTTTCGTGTCGCTCAGTGTTATTGAATTTTACGTATGTTTGTGGTTCTCTTTGACTTTCGATTTGGAAATTTTATGATACAATTCTTCTTTGTGGAAATATTGCGGTCCACAAAGAAATTGAGCACTATTCAAGTAATCGATTTGGTCGAGAATTGAACATCGTAAAATTTCTCCTAAACGTACATCAAATTCCAAGAACATCTATATCGGTCGCTTCATTCCGGTATCTCCCACACAAAAGTTAAACATTTTCATTTAAGTGCTATTTAAGAGCTATTCGATGATTGTTTTAAAATGTTTACAGTATGTAGTTCATATTTGTAAGCCCACACTTCCTGAAATAATGGCCTGAACGCTTAACATGTGAAAGTAGCGTTAAGCTCGGCCAGGATGAACTATGTATACCCTTCATCATAAATTATGCAATGGACATCTCAGCGATGATAATCGGGAAGATCGATGATGAAGGTCTTGGTTGATAACGAGAGTTGTTGACGATCGGGTGTTATAATGATCGGGAACGACGAAGCTGGGTGAGGATACGATTCGGTGGTGATCGGGAACGTGTTGATTGATGATTTAGGAGCTCGGCTGCCGACGATTGGATACGATGTTTGTAATACTAGCTTTACACCACAAACTACTAAGTATTACAAAGAACAGGGAACCGAAGTTTCTGTATGGAACGGGATGCCGAAGCTTCCATGTGGGACAGGAAATCGAAACCTCGGTGTGGGACGAAGGCCGAATGCTCTGTGTGAAACAAGAAACCGAAGTCTCTGTGTGGGACAGTAAACAAAATTCACTGTGTGAAATGTTTTAACGGGACAACTACAATGGGTAGTCCCTTCCAAAATTTGGAAACGCAACGCGGCACCTAGGAATGCCAGCTCTCTCCAACAGCGAAAACTGAAATACTAAAGCTTAGCTTGTATGGAGTGATTGCGAATTATTCCGCCTCACTTACAGTCAGCAAATCACTCTACGGCACGACTGAAGTAGATGGAGGCGTTGTTGTGGGCATATTGATTTCCTGTTGTTACGATAGTATATGTGGACCGTGGGTGTGTTCTTGTATGTGCGTTATGCTTGCTTGACTGTCACTACGATGTTAGGGATATACCGAGGGCGTTGTTTTAATTCTAATATAATTCTAATATAATTCCAGAATTCCTTGATGTGCAATAGCACTCAAAATATTTACCTTCACCATCACAACTGGACTTTGAAATTATTCAGATTAAACAGGACAGGAAACCTGTATTGCCCGAGTGGGCTAGAGTGAGCATCATTTGACATTATCTAACCAAAGCTTGCACCTAACTTGAATGACATAAGGTTTCTTAAATCTCGTTGAAATTCTTAAATTGTTGCGGAAAAGGAAACCACGAATATATTTCTTTGTCAGAATGACAGTCTAGTCTAGTGTCCTAAATCAGCAAAGCGATAATAGCGATGATTAATGACACTCAATATTTATGGCTATCGAAGTAAACAACGCGTTATGAATATTAAAAATGTGCCACAATATAAAAGAAAAATGAAACAAACAAAGAAAACAGACACATCTTTCGAATTTAAATCTTCAAAGGAAATTAAAAGTAACAAAAGTTTGCTTTATGTGTTGTAATATATTTAAAGATTATTTGAAGAAAAACAAAGGATTCATACTGTTCTCACATTGAAGAGAAAACAAGTTTGCTACATTTAAACAGCTGTTGTAGGTTAAATTATAGCACCGAATTGTAAGAAAATTAAGAAAAGCACCAGAACAGTTTCCAGAGTATAAGAGAATCTACTATAATATAGATGTAGTGCCAGATAACTTTGATTACATAATCCTAATGCCTTTGGCATACAAACATCCTGTTCATATTATTACACTCTGCCACAAATTGGAACTCAAGGTCTGTGCGGTGGAAAATTCCTTTTGGAGATGAAAGGCCTTAGTGAGTATATTAAGAGCCCAAAAGGAAATTTTCCCCATAGGTCAAGTTTCTGAGATATCGCGTGATGAATTTTTTGAATTTTCGCCTATGATACTTGAGAAAATAGCTTTATATCTCTGTTTGCCGTTATTGTAGCTTCGTTTTGATATTACATGTCTTCAGTCAAATCGCATGGCGAATCTTTTTGTAGAACATTTTATTCTTCTAACTCAATTCCTTTCATGTCCTTTTCGTCCTTTATTTCTTGAACCGTAGTAAAAGTACCACAAGATGAGATTTTACAGCATCCAAATATTCCACAAAAATATTGCTCAGAGAATTTTAGGTACGGTTCTCATTGACAACTAATCGATATTGTCACGTTTTTATTGTCCTTTTTGACATTTATCCGGGTTTTGTTCAGAAAAAACCTACGTTTTGTTTTTCTGTATATTCGTTATTTGTTATGTATTGGTAGGTAGACATACCCATTGCTTATCGCTTATATTGACATCTGGGATGTATCTGAAATATTTACCATATATAGCTCTCGATAAGCTGAAGACGTTAATGACAAATTTTCTTGGAGAATAGATCCGGTTATCTAATATTTTGAACCGGATATAGCGATATAAAACCCGGATATTGTACAGATTTTAAGTAACCGATTAAGCTTATATGTATACCATTAGAAAGCTAATAAAATTGCCAATCAGGGAAATAAATTTTTTGAC